>NC_059114.1:73446995-73595066 GCF_020740685.1 Jaculus jaculus | reverse complement strand
TAAAATTGGAAGAGACATACAACCTAACATGCACCAATTACTACACTGAACCAAAAAAAATTGAAAAAGTATGGCAACATGAGTTCTCTAAAAGACTATAACTCTTAACCTACTAAATTCAAATATATCTATGTAAGTAAAATGCCAGATCTAGATGTCAAAAGTTTACTGGCACAATTGATCAGTGAGCTCAAAAAAAGATGTAAGGCAATAAATAAATTCAACCCAGGATCTAGAAATGTAGAGGAGATCAACAAAATGGAAGAGAAAATCATCAATATAGATTTAGAAGTTGGTAACATGAATGGGAAAAAAAAATCACCAAGAAAATTTATTTGTATTTATTTACTGGTAATTTCATGCAGATTAATAATGTGTTTTGATCATAATCTCCTGTCATTACCATCTTTTGTCCCTCTTCCACTGAATCCCTTCTTCCCAAATAGTACCTCTTCTATTTTGATCTCTTTCCCTTCCCCTTTCCTCTCTTTATCTCTCTCTCTCTTTCTCTCTCGCATATAGGCACGACCCACAGAGTATAATTAGAGTTGCCTGCATAAGCTTGAGTGAGATTCTTTACCAGAGGACGTGGATCCTACCATTGGATTATACCAATGCACAAAATGCCATCTACTTTCCAGCCACCAATAATGTCCTGATGCTCCACAGGAAATGATGGGAGTCTCATACCCTCCCCCACTGCCCATGATGGAGTGATGGTGGGTCCAGTATAGTGTGGGTCTTGGTCAGGTTATGACAGCCACTGTTAGGTGATGAATTCAATGGCCGTGTCATGTCTGGAAGGCATTCACATCCTTCCTTTCTTCTGGCTTTGACTTTGACTTTGACTTTTTTTTTTTTTTGCCTCCTCTTGTGTATGGTTCCATGAGCCTAGTACATGTGACATACTTGTATCCTTTACTTTGGGCACTGCACAGTATCTATTCTCAGTGCCTTGATGAGTTTTGACTCTCCTCACTAGTCATACCATCTGCAAGAGAAATTTCCTCAACCAATGCCGAGAACAGCGCTAGACGATGGGTCATAGACATACATACTTATTGGGCAATTTGGTGGGCAAACAACCTGTTCATTTATTCAAATAACAGTAGTCGCTTCCCTCTTAGGCCTACGGGCTCTCGAGTCACAAGCTTTTAACTAGGTTTTTAGTAGCAGAGCTGAATTTCCTCATGTGGAGCAGGCTTTAGACCTAATCAGAGAGCTGTTAGTTTCTCCAGTAATAGTCATGCCTTCATCGCATCAGCGGAGGCAGCTGCCTTGTTGATTGGCTGTGTACTTCATGGGGCTCAGGGCTGGGGAAAGATTGTCAATGACTTTTCTCCCTCAGCTTCCTGCGTGGTGCCTTCCAGCACTGTGACAGACAGCTGGCGGGAAGTTTTTCTCAAAACCCACAACTCTGATTATATGAAACAAAGGCAAATGCAAACTGAGAGCAGTTCTGGGCAGTTCTCTTTAAATCTATCGACATAACTGAAAAAAAAAAAAAAAAAAAAAAAAAGATCAGAAAAGTCTGAGAGATTGTCAAGGTCAAGAGCAACCTCAGGAGTTAGGATGAGGCAATACAACACAGTATCCAAAACAGCATTCTGGGATGAACAGTAAGTAAGAACTAAGTTATCTCAAGGAAAATGTAGACTTCATTTAACATGATATCAATATTAGTTCATTAATTATGACAAACAGGCAACTTGCTGAAATATCTTAATATAGTAAAACATGGCTGGAGAGGGTGGTAGGGAGGTTTGTGGGAACTATACTATCTCTGGAACATTCTGTAATCTAAAATCACCTTGAAATATTTATTTAAAGTTTTCTAGAGCTCTGACATTGAGTAGGCACTGAATATTGAAAACCATATGAGTATTAATGATGGATTCAGGCAAGGAAAAGATCAAGCAAGATGAACAACGTCACTCCTTTGTTCACCAAGTCTGTTAAACACATACCAGTCCACTGCCGGCCTGTTCTTCCATCTAGTATCAATGTCGGCTGCTGGAGAAGGTCATGGATCACTAGGATTCTCACTCACTGAGTACTTATTATAGGTCGAATGCTTTACATAAATTATTTCATGTAGTCCTATGGGATCTGTATGATTGCCCATTTTTTAAAATTTTTTGTTTATTTTTATTTATTTATTTGAGAGCGACAGACAGAGAGAGAAAGAGGCAGAGAGAAGAGAGAATGGGCACGCCAGGGCCTCCAGCCACTGCAAACAAACTCTAGATGCTTGCGCCCCCTTGTGCATCTGGCTAACGTGGGTCCTGGGGAATTGAGCCTCGAACCGGGGTTCTTAGGCTTCACAGGCAAGCGCTTAACCGCTAAGCCATCTCTCCAGCCCATGATTGTCCATTTTTTAAAAAATAACTTTTATTTTGTTTATGAGAGAGAGAGGGGGGGGGCAAATAGAGAGAAGGGGTACACCAGGGCCTTTAGCCACACTGCAAATGAACTCCAGGTGCATGTGCCACCTTGTACATCTGGCTTATGTGGGTCCTAAGGAATCGAACCTGGCTGCTTCATCTTCATAGAGAAATGCCTTAACTGCTAAGAACATCCCTCCAGCCCATGTTTGCCCATCTTTTAAGATAAGGATTAACAGACTTCAGTGAAGGGGATAAGGAAGGCATTTAAGTTCCACAGATGAGAGCAAGTGAAAATTATGAACCCAAGCAGTTTTGTATCATTACCTCTATTCTGAACCCGTCTACTGCTATGTGGTTATGCCCGCCTCCGTACACATGCATTCTATATCATTATTCATCATCTTTGTTTTTCTACGCCTGTCAGAGACCACATGTTTCTCCAACAACTTCTTTTCCATCTGAAAATATTCATATAAACAAATCCAAGGCAGACTGCACCAGACCATCCTAATGCAGACGCTGCCAAGCCCTCTGTTCTTGACTCCTCTATTCCTATTGCTCAGTATATGAACTACAAATAATATTTCAACCTGCTTGCATTCATTATCAACTGTTTTTTTTTTTTCTTCCAGCAAAATCCTGAAAGCTACAAGATTCCCTCCAAGTGGAAAATAATTTGTCAGCCAGATCTTTTAAAACACCCTTGTTTCTCACTCATTCCTTCAGTTAGAGTTGAAGAGGGGAAAGGGTGTTTCCTGTAGATAGGCCAAGTTTACCGCTCTGTTCTCTTCATGTCAAAGCTAGAGTACGGATTATGGGAAGGTAAAGGTTTTCTGTTCATACACAGCACTGAAGCCTTTCAGGTTTATATATCTGAAGCAGCTTGGTTTTCTTTCCTTCCAGAAGGTCTCACTGCCATGCCAGCGAGACTTACTCAGTTCTACATGGGCTGTGGCTACGGAGTCGCTTTTCTAGACCTGGGGTTCCCAGTGCTTTTGCCTTTGTCTATGACATAAAGAGAATAAAAGAAAAGATTTTTTCTGAGGGGGGAAAAAACACCCTGAGCCAAGGAATGATAAGCTTTTCTCATTCTACAAAGTGGAATGGGGAGTGGTAAACTGCCAAAAAAAAAAAAAAAAAAAAAGCAAAAAAAATGTCCTTCCTCAGCATTCCTGCCTTCAAAGGGTTCCAGGGTTCATGTTAATTCTTTCCCAGGCACTGCTGAACAAAGCTAAAATTACCCAGCAAGCTCCTCTCACCACGAGAGTTAGTCACCGACATATTTTCCTTCTGTAGTAGATAATACCCTTAGTGTTACTTCTTTCCTGTGTTCAACTGTAAGAAACCTTGTAAAGAATTCAGAGAACTAAGAGTCATTTGCTTATCTTCTGGAGTTATTCTTCATTGGAAAAGTGGCAATTTTGGATGAAGCACTTGGTTTATTGTCAGGAAGTTGAGCGTGTGAGAAGTAAGCATTCTCCCCTGTGTATTGATCAGATGCCAAACCTTCCTAATGCCCTTTCTAAAGGCCTTCTCTTAGCTAGTAAGAGATAGAGTCACCTCTATTTGATTGTACTTAGTTCTCTCTCTCTATTTTCCTTGGGAGTACTTGGATTTAATATTGCAGCACTTGGTATCCCCAGCCTTACAGATAGCTTAGGGAGAGCTTACAGTCTACATTCTTAGACTGCAAATCTCTTACCACAAGGATTCTGCACTCGGCTCACAATACCTTACATCTGCCTCAGAAATGATTGCTGAACTGAAAATTTACAAGGGCTTTTATGAACTTTTCATTGAATATGTTGACAAAACTGTTTAAAAATATAGACCCCCTACTGTTTCTTTAGAAACACCTCCTCCTAGCATATTAATGCCATTTCCTTCTTTCCATCCACCAGTATATACTTAAACACACATAAAACACATACACAACATATATATATATATATATATATATATGTATATGTATATGCATATATATGTATATATATATACACACACATATGTATGTATATACATATATATCACACAAATACATTTTGCTTGCAGTTTAGCAAAGCTACAAACCAAAAACTTAAGAATATTTTTGTATTTCATGAGATATACTCAGTGAGAAAATTAACCCTTTTTCTCACTGATTTGTATTATCTTTCTGATACATACAAACATTTCAATGAAGAAAAGATAAACAGAATAGCAAGTCCAGTAGCTGAGAAAGCAACTTCCATCTTATGTCTAGGAGTCTAGGAAGTAATTCTATTACTTTTTAAAAATAAGAATAAACAAGTATAAATAGAGTCTAAACAGGTCCTCCATCAAAACCATTCATCAGTGGTATTTGCCTGGTTTTAATGATGGTATCTACGAACTTTTAATTGGGACTAATTTCTCAATCCAGCAGAAGTAAGGTTGTCATGGGACTTTTAGCACCCTTGTCCAAACGCTTGACATGGAAGGGAGTGATCTCTCACTCTTCCACTTTTCTGCCACAGGAGAACACAGTGTTTGCCTTGCTTTTGCCCTTTCATCTTTTCAACCATGTGATGATATCTAGATGATAATGACAATGAGAAATTTCCCTTCAGTAGATACTGAAACATTCTGGTAACTTGATTTTCAACTCTCTAGGTCTCAGAACTGTGAGAAATAAATTACCATGTCTTGTAAGTTACTTAATGTCTGTTATTTTGTTATAACAGTAGGGATGGACTAAGGCAGTGTTTCTTTAAAATTTTATTCAGTGCTTACTATAAGCCACATACTGTTTTATGAGCTGGGGCATAAGTGGTAAATAAAACAAATTCTTTGAACTGATGGTGCTTGCATTCCAGATAGGTAGAGTTATATCAAACAAATATATGCATGTAGGAGACCAGGCATAGGTCATGTAGAAAGGAAACACTGGGTAAAGGGGTAAAAGGAAGAATGTAACTGACATGAGAGAAAGCTTTTGTGATATTTGAGCATGGACCTAGATGCACTGGAAGCTGAGCCTGATGGCGTAGAGTAGAAAGATATTATAGGAATGAAAAGCCAAGTCAGAGGCTCTCACAAGCAAGTATGTTTAGGGCATTTGAGTGACAACAAGGAAAAGTGTAGAAAGAAAGGAGTGAGAAATGGAAAGAAGGGAACAAGATGGCAAAGGACATTGCATAGTGAATAATCCGTTAGAAACTGGGATTAACATTATCCCTTTAAAACAGAGTAAGCCCAAGGAGTGGGAAGAGAGAGAAAATGAGAATATGATAAGGCCAAATGTAGGTCTGTGCCTTTGCTACCAGTGGAGGGATGACTTTTTAATTTCTAGAAGTCTGTCAACATTTTTTTGCTGTCATAAAATCTCATCTCAGCCATTTGCCCTTCATTCTTCAAGCTAGAAAAGCCTAGGTTTCTCTGATATAATATCACTAGATTAGCAAATTTGACACAATGAAACCCTTAGAAATCTACTTTAATGGCTAATTTTTAGTTTTCATACAATTGTGTGAACTATTCTGCTTGGATATCCTTTGGCTTCATTAGCATTGGTGTGCTTTTCTCTTTGTTTAAAAAAATATTTTATTTACTTATTTATTTCAGAGGGACAGAGAGGGAGAATGGGTGCACCAGGGCCTCCAGTCACTGTAAATGAACTCCAGATGCATGTGTCACCTTGTGCATCTTGATGACATGGGTCCTGGGGAATTGAACCTGGGTCTCTAGGCTTCGCAGGCAAGCACCTTAATTGCTAAGCCATCTCTCCAGCTCTGCTTTGTTCTGTTTTCCTCTCTTCCCTACTATTTCAAACAAGAGGGATCAAAATGAAAAGGACATTTACAAAATTGTCAGGAAATAAACATCAAAAATATTAAAGCCATAACATACCTTTGCAAACCCTTAATTGTCTAATTTAGCCAGGAAAGACTAGGGCTCAAATAACTCAAGCATAAAATCAGAAGAAGTACAGGGACTTGAACATGGGTCCCAGTGGTTTGTCTACAGTTCTTAGTGACCATGAGCCACAGATGCAAAACTCCCCCCTCGGTCATTCTGCTTATGTGCCCACTATAAATAATAGATATAGAACATATCAGAACAATCTAAATTCACCATGAAATGCTATTGAAGTGTTCTTAGTTTTTGATAATTTTATTTTTTCACCTATATGACCATTTTACTTCCAGTATATAGCCAAGTATACATATATTGATATATAGCATCACAGTTTATGAAGAATTAACCAAACATTTCAATGAATTCTTATAGTAGCCTTTCATGATTTCTGCACTACTTCTGCAATTAAGAGAGGTCATCGGAAATATTAAATAGGCAACAGAAAGTCAGTTAACAAAGCTGGGCTGTGATGCTAGCTCTGCCGGCCTTGAGCTCTCTTCCTGGGCCTTCGTGCGTCTGCAAGTCAGGAGGGTCTGAATGCATGGTGACTTCCCATTAAGGTAGAACCAGAACTATCTGGAAGCTTTAATACATTTAATTGTCTAGACTCCCCCATCCCCAGAGTACCTGGGAGAGTTAGGACCAGAAATCTGCATTTTAAATGTTTTTCAGGTGATTCTGATGAGCAGGCAGTCCTAGAAATCTCTAAGCCAGATAGTGTGTAAGTCCCTGTTGGCTCTGAAAATATGACTAAACCATGATCATCTTTTCCATTCATCATTGCTTGGGTTCCTTTATGTGGCATGGAGTAAATGGACTTGGGATGGTGAGTCTGTCCAAGACCTCAGAAGGAATGGCTTTGTCTACATCTTAGGCCAGCAGGACCACATGAGTATGGTTTTCTTTTCATGTTCCTGAAGTAGCTTCTTAATGAAAGGACTTAACATATTTTGCTCCAAGAGTCTGACTATTCCCAACAATGTAAGGGTGCATTATTATTTTTATTTGCTAACATTTCCTGCTGGATTCCAAAAGTCATTTTAAAAATTGAAGGATTTCTGTCTTGTATATAATTTAATAGTGATACAGTTTATAAAACATATAAAATTATAAAACTTGGGTTTATAAAAGTCAAATATGGTGGGCTGGAGAGATGGCTTAGTGGTTAAGGTGTTTGCCTGCAAAGCCAAAGGATCCCAGTTCAATTCTCCAGGACCCACATAAACGAGATGCACAAGGGGGTATATGCATCCAGAGTTCGTCTGCAGTAGCTGGAGGCCCTGGCGTGCCCATTCTCTCTCTCTCTCCCTCTGTCCCTCTCTCTCAAATAAATAAAGAAAATATATTTAAAAATTGAATTTTAATACCTGTAGTTTTCAACAAATTGCTGTTGCTCAGATGGTATTAAGGAGAAAACAATAGAGATTACTTCTCTATAACACATGAAGAACTTTCATTTCATGACTGCTTTTCTTTTTAGTTCAAGTAGGAATTTCTAGAGTCTGGAATAAAAAAGGACTAATAACCCAACTAAAAAATATTAGCAAATAACCCTAGCCCACAAAGCTATATATTGGCTGCTATAACAAAGGCATAACATTCCTGAGGAACTGTTAAACATTAACACTTTAAAAACCATTTTGGGTTGAATAAATGTAATTAATTCTAGTTGGTTGTTAACATTTAAGTTACCAATTATGTAGTGTAGAATTAAATTTAAGACATAAAATTGGTTCACTGGAGATTTCCCTAGAATCATAATTTCTAGCGAAGCCATTTAACTAACTGTTAACCCTCTGCTATTTAACTGACCCTGGAGTTTTTTTACCTTGTCCAGAATCATATCATGAGAAATAGTCATATGTGTTTCTGAAACCATGATTCTCAATATCCATTGATTTGCTTAACGAGGAAGTAGTGAACCCTTACCGTAAACCAAGTACGTAAAAACATGACTATGATAATCTAGGCCTGTTTTGAACAACTTAAAAGGGGAGATACATATGTAGGCAAATAGAGGGAACTTTGCTTTGGAGAGTGTTATTAGTGTAAGGCAAAGCAGACTTTGCAGAGTGTCAGGGATAACTTCCCTCAAAGGAGAAGTTTGACATGAGACTGGCAGTCAATAGAGAGAACAGCTTACAGCAGAGAAAGCATGAAGCTAAAAGGTACTTGGTGTAAGGTTTAGGAAACTTGCAAGTAGTTTGTTATGGATTAGATGGATGTGGAGAGCTTTTGAAGTGGTGAGAGACATGTATGGAGGAATAAAATAAGCCAACTGTTGTCTCAGAATATCAGGGCAGTATTTCCATCAAACCTTTCTGTGTTACATTCATGATATCTATTTTTTTTTAAATCTTGCCTTCCTCGAAGAATACTTTAAAAATCTCTAAATTATTAACAAACCCCTCTGAAAGTAGTTTTCTTCTCAGTCTTCCAGAGACTTTATCCCTTTGCTTCCCATAACAGTATGGCCAAACATCACAGTTAGAAAATCAATAACTTTTTGTAATTCATCAATATAACTGGTGTCCACTCTCCATTTCCAACCTCTTCCTGATTTTCCCCACTTCCATTATTTCTCTGTTCTATGTTTCTGCTTCCCTCAAATCAATATGATGCATTTTGGGGTCCTAATGGGTGACATAAATTTTCTGAAGAAATTAGGGCCAAGGAGGTATTTCATGATAGACTTTGTGAATGTCAAATTTTAGACATATATTTAGTAATAGTTATGCTTTGGTACTTCCATTTTTGGATTGTAATAGTAAATAAATGAAGTAGAAAAAAAAAAACTCCTTTGATTAAGTTAGTTATATCTCTCTGGAGCCTCACATAGGTGCCACCAAACTTTGATTGTTGTTTATATACTTGGCATGATTTCAGAAGGAAACAGCCTTGGAAATTGTAGGGTTTTATAAAACCAAAAATCATACACTAATTTTTCTACCAAAAGTCTTAAAACATGCATATCTACCCACCAGCTTTGTACCATCTACAGGACTCCAGAGCCAGCTTGTCCATTTAATGAAGCACATGCACTTCCTCACTGCCTACACACTTCACTGGAAGTGGCCAAGGCTCTTCTGTTACATATGCAAAAGTTCACACTCGCTTCATCTGGCATAGCTGGACAAGTTCTGTCTCTGAAACCCTGCAGCCACGTTCCACGGTGAAGCTCGTGCAGTCTGGATGGGCTTAGCAGGGCAGGGCAGGCCTGCATCCCCTCTGTCTGACCTTCATTTGATTTGGCTCACTGCCGTCTTTGGGATCATCTATTTGGATACGACTTAAACTAATTGTCCTTTAATGGAGCAGCCAAGAAATTTTAGCCCAGGACAACTATAAAATTTATATGTGCATCTTAATAATAGTCTCATTTTAATTCAAAAGCGAAGCACTCCAGACACAGGGGTTCTTGAATTTCTGACTTGAAGATAAATAAGGGTCCTGTTTGATTCTTAGCACTATGTCTTGTAACGGGCCCATGTTGCCAATAGAAAATGATCACACCAGAATCAAATAATCTATCGTCAAGTAATAGATACTGGCAGACACAGTGCATTCTGGGACTGTTTGTCAGTCTTTGGCTGCTAGTTTTTAAATTCTGATTCACATTGGGTGCTGCAGAGGTAATACAATTCTATGTTGGCTGATTTGTGCTTAATTCCTACAGTACTGATCAGCACAGAGACAGATCAATGGTACAAAACAATAAGGGCAAGAGTGGGGAAAATGGGTTAATATTCAGTGGGGAAGAGCGAACTTGATGCTTTATTTCCTCCATCTTGGTAATCACGGTTTTATTAGCTCAGAATCAGGCCACAGTGTGATGCAGATTCCACAGGCCCAGGAGGAACATACAGTTTCACTGTGTTTTAGAAAACAGTAAAAAAAAAAAAGGTTGTAGAATTTATACCAGTATTGCATACTTAAAGGCAGGAATAGAAGTACAAATTTGTATTTTATACCTCACATTGTCATATATTTATGGTACTTCATTTTTTTCAGAAATAAATTTTTATTTCATTCTTCTCTTTTTAAATTTTTTTTTATTAATTAGTTTTGTATTCAGCAAATAACAGTCAGTTTGCTACCATTATTAGGCTCATCCGTGACCTACCCTCTCCCCTTGGCCCCTCCTTATAGAGGTATATGGGTCATGCATTGTAGAGTTAGCCCACAGTTATGGGTAAGATAAATGTCTCTGCATATCATGACCCAACATGTGGCTCTGACATGCTTTCCGCCCCTCTTCCACAAAACTTCCCTGAGCCATGTTGTGTTCATTTTTGGTCTGCTTCATGATGAGGTGTTGGGGTCCTCTGGGTCTCTGGCTCTCTGATTTGGTAGGAGTGGATTTTTCTCTGTGTTGGTCTCCTTCCCCCTTGTGCTGGTATCCGGTTCATCAGGAAAACAGCATCCTTGCTTGTTTCGCCAATTTTTCTTAGTTTCAGCCTGGGCCTTTTTGAGGTATGATGGGGCGGCTCTCTCCTTAGGATCTATATCTATCTGTAAAAGAGAAGCAGATTCCCCAACGGAGGGAGGGTAAGTTAGCCCCAGGACAAATGAGATAGATAACCCTTACTTTTTAATAGAGAATTTAATAGGTATAGGTCCTCTTGTATCCCATGATTGATGGTAGCTTAATAATGGAGAGCGGGCTTATATTTGGACATGGTTCTGACTTGTTTCCCAGCTCCAGCTATGGGTCCCTTATCACTGAGGGGATCAGTGAGCCGAATCAAGAACAGTTGGTTCCCCACCATGGCTGTGTGCCACTGTTGCACTTGTGTGGGCATCACAACAGGTTATTTGCTGCTAAGTAGGTTGGACCATGAGTTGCTTGGACAGATATTGGTCATTTGCCCTCAGTCGCCCATGTAGCACCTTCTGGCACTAGACACACTGACTGTCCGGAGACTGACTCTTTTCCAACTTCCAGCCATGCCATTCCATTTTACGTGTCAACCACATAAGGTGTCTTCAGCAGTAGGGTCTTACCATTAACCTTTGGTGGGTCATCAAGTACTCTGACAGAAATCTGTCTTTTAGGAAACCTTGTAGGTCTCTCTGATCAAAAGCTCATTGTGGATGATAGCCACATGCTGGTACTGGGAGTTACAGGTCAGGGCCCACTGAGAAAAGGAGGAAAAAGATAAATAATATACAAGAGATAGAGAGGAGAGAGAGAGAAAGAGAGAGAGAGGGAGGGAGGGAGGGAGGGGGAGGGAGGGCAGGAATCTGTAGAAGATTAAGGTTGGTCTCAGTGTCTTGTGGTTCAGGTGTCTTTTCCGCATATATGTATGTATGCATGTTCATGTGGGTATGGATGTATGTGTATTTGAAGGGGTACATACACATGTATGTATATACATGTGAAGACCAGAGGTAGACATCGGGTGTCTTCCTCAATTTCTTCCCACCATATTTTGTTTTGAGACAGGATCTCTCCCTAAGCCTTGAGCTCACTGACTAAGCCAAGCTGTTTAGCTACCAACCTCCAAGGAGTCTCTTGTCTCCACCTCCCTGGTGCTGGGATTACAGGTATGCACCGCCATGTCCAGAATTTTATGTGGGTGTTGGGGATCTGACCTCCCCTGACTATGGCTCAAGAGGACCAAGTTGATGCATAGGGTCTGTGTATTAGGAAGGAGATGAAGGAGGATCGATGTCACAGTCTCTTTCAGTACTCTTTAATTGGCAATTCTATGTGAGCAGTTGTCTTTGCTTCAGTGTATAAATTCTCTCCTGATAAAGGGTGTGGCATTTCTGCCCCTTAACTGTTCTTGCCTTTCATCCGTAGGTTAGTCTCAAACTCCTCTAAGGACTGATCCCTGATGGCTCCTCCATCTCTACTGCTCCGTCTTCTTCTCAACATCTCTGGCATCACTGTCTGTAGCAAATAGTTTGGACTGGAACGAGCCTGTGGGCTTTTTCTTTCTTCCCATGGTCCCATGCTTGCTGGAGCCCTGCTGCCCGCTCACTGCTTATCCACCATGAGCACACTCCCACCTCCTTCCATCTTGATATCATACATACCTACGTGCATCTTACAATGTGCTGACCATTCCTTCAATTTGCCAACGACATTTTTTCAATATATATTTTATTTATTTAGTTGATACAGAGAAAGAGGCAGAGAGAGAAGAGAGAGAGAGAATAAGCACACCAGGGCCTTCAGCCACTATAAATGAATTCCAGATGCATGCACCCCTTTGTGCATTTGGCTTATGTGGGTTCTGGAGAATCAAACAGGGCTCCTTTGGCTTTGCAGGCAAACGCCTTAACCACTAAACCATCTCTCCAGCCCCTGCCAAAGACATTTTAGGGTTCAAGCATTTCTTTACTTTCCTCAGAACACTCGTGACCTAGGAATGTTTATGTTCAAGAAACACATTGATTTATAATGTAAACCATGAGCTGCAGAAAAGATAGATGAGGTCGAACACAGGATTTATGGGACTGCAGGGAAGACCCAAATTTTCATTTGTTCTCTTATTATTAATTAGAAACATTGTTCATATAGACAAATCATGTGTTGGAACCACTCCCCTCCTCCCTGCCCCCATTCCACTTCCTCAGTGGGGTTACTGGTATTCACCAAGGTATTATGGGTTATGAGTTGTGAGGGCAGCAGTTGTCATGGCGTTTGGGGGAGCAATGCTTCTTGATACTCTTTCACACCCTGTGGCTTTTACAATAGTTCTTCCCCCTCTTCCTCAATGTTTCCTGAGCCTTGGCAGACAGGTTGTAAGTCTACTTTAGTGTTGAGCTCTGAGCAACTTCTGGGTTTCTGCTTTGATACGTTTTGAGTGTCCTCAGTGTCTATCTCCAGCACCCTCACACCATTCGTTAGGCTCACCTTGAGAGCAGCCCTCTTGCTTGACTTGCCAATTCCCCTGTGGTTTCACCTGGGCCCCTGGCTGATGTGTAAGAGGAGGCTCATCTCGTGATAGGCAGTCTGCTCTCTTCTCTTATCATGTTGATAGCTTTTGGTTCTCCCCAGTTGTCATTGCCTTCTGTAAAAGAAAAAAACAAAACAGATTCTCCAACAGAAAGTAAAGTCAGCATAGGTTAAGAAGGATAAACACGAGAGAGATTTTGATGGGTGTAACCTCTCTTTGACCAGACTAGCAGGAGCTTCTCACTAGAGTATAACCCTCACCTCCACAGGATTCTGACTTGGTTCCCAGTACCAGCTAGGAGTTCCTTCCATCGAGTGGGCTTCTTAGACAATCAGAGAACCACTGGTTACCAGGCTAGACTGAATGCCAGTATTGCACAGGCCCGTGTTCATCTTGTTTGGCTGGATGATTTTGTGTAGCAGGATCCCCGACTTGTTGACGGTGTTGGTGATCATTTCCTCCCAGTGCTCAGGGGGCACTTAAGAGCACTATAAGGGCTAGCCCTCAGGCAGCTGGCTTCCTCCCAGTTTCCAGCTTGATCTCATTCTATTTTGTGTCAGCAGCTTGTGGTGTCTTCAGCAATAGGGTCTTAACCTTTTAGCTCAGGCAAGTAATCAAGTTCTTTAACAGAAGCCTTGTTTTGTTTTGGGGACCTAATAGGTCTCTCCAACCAATAGCTCAGTGTGGGGTGTAACCCATTTCTGGCACTTGGAATTACGGGCTAGAGCCAGTAGTTTATTATTATTATTAGTTTGGTACTTAGTGAATGCGGTCAAGTTGATACCATTGTTAGCCTCCTCCCTGACCTCCCCCCTCCACAGGGACCCTCCTTGTTGTGAAATATGGGTCATGTATTGTGGGGTTAGCCATCAGTTATGGGTAGGAGGAAATGTCTTTGTGTATCATGACCCAACGTGTGGCTGTGACATTCTTTCCGCCCCCTCTTCCACAAATTTCCCTGAGCCATGTTGGGTTTGTTTTAGGTCTGCTTCAGTGATGAGGTCTTGGGAGCCAGTAGTTTTAAGATTAAGCTTCCTCCCACCCTCTCTGGGGCCCTTCTTCCCAGACACTTCCCCCACACTCCTACTGAAGATTATGTCTTTCAGTCTCCTCTCCAGGAGAAAAAACAAACAAACAAACTAGGGATTTTTTTAATATTGATCCTTCAACTAGACTGTTCACTTCAGTTTTATATATAGCTTCTCTCAGAGAGACATTTGTAAAGATCACCTAGATCACTCAAGGATCATTATACTAACATAATAATATATAATAATAACATGAATTAGTATTTCAGTCTCTCTTTTTTTTTTTTTTTTTGAAGGAATGAGAATGTGGGAACAAAGAATAGTAAAGGTTCTCTGGAGCATATGGTGCCGACACAGAAGTAGGAAAACAAAGAAAGGAAGGGTCAGTGAGCCAATACTTTTTACCATTGTCCATGTGCCCTTTCCAGGACTGGTCCAGGAGAGAAACTAGCAGTCACCATTCCCAGGCCTATTATCCTGAAAACGCAAAGGTTTACCCTGAACATCCAGTTTTGTGTTTACCTCGTCTTCAGGAATAACTTTTCTTAACTACCTTTGAGCAAACCTAGCTGGAATAGCATGAGTCATTTAAAGCAATATTGATCAATGAGATAATTAATTTTACTAAGCTTCAACCTCGTAAGATGAGAACAAAGGGGAACAGTTTCTCCCCTTGAATTTTAAGTCTTGAAAGCACAGATTCACACAATAAGATACCCACATGAAACAGAACAGATGCCCATATAATCTTCACTTGTCAAATACATCCCATGTGTACAAGGACAGGGTTATACTAACCAGGGGAAGCAGGCTCTTACAAATTGCCAGCGACGATCCCTTTTCAGGCATAAAAAGCTTCAATACAAAAAAATGTTCACTGAGTACCCAATCACTCATTTCCCAAGTGTTTACATATTCTCATTGTCACGTGTCCAATATATGATTAATGGCATGTGAATTACTATGAGTCATAAGAAAATATATGTGATGAGACTTGTTCTCGGGAACAGGATAAAGAAGCTTTACAATCTCACAAAGATGTGAGTCAGACATAAGATGCCCAGTGAGGTAATAAAAATACAGGACGGGAACAAAGGCATGTGAAGATCTTGTCCTGCAGGCCTGAGTGACATCATGAGCACACCTAGAGCTGGCTTATATTCCGTTTTGGAAGGCATGGAACAAAGGATTCCCTTTCTTGCTTCTGCTTGTCTTTTGTCAACTCAAGTTTGTATCAACTTATCAAGGGTAAATGGAGGGATTTGACAATAGCTGTTGCCTGGCTCTTCATAGCTTGCATTTTTCTGACACTAAAAATTCAAGAGTCTCATTTATACTCGCCAAAACTCTTAATGTCGGTAATAGATGTATTCTCCATTTTTATAGAGAAAACTACTAGAAAGCTTATCTGACTTGTCAAAGAACCTGGCATGAAACAGATGACCTATTAAAAAGTCAGATGGGAAATAGTGGATTGAAGAACAAAGGTAGGGTCCAACAAGGGTTGGTAAAGCACCCAGGGAGTAAGTACAAGAAGGAGCGCTGTACCACAAGGTCTGGAGAAGAGAGAAGAACATTCCCAAAGCCCGGTGAAACAGCTCCTATTGGGAACAAGGGGCTGCCTGCCAGGGGCTACGGCCTTGGAAAGCGAACACAGATACTGTTGGAGCTGCGGCAGAACAGGGGTAAACCCAATGATGAAACACTGACCCCCCCCTCTCCTTGTTACCCTCCAGTCCAGTACCAGTGCTTCTCACTGACCAAAAGAGACCAGAAACCAATGGGTATGGAGGGTCCCGCATGAAGCAGTCAAAATATTCAAGGCAGGGCTGGAGGGATTGCTTAGTGGTTAAGGCATTGGCCTGCAAAACCAAAGGGCCCAGGTTCAATTCCCCAGGACCCACACAGGCCAGATGCACGAGGGGTGAACACATCTGGAGGTCATTTGCAGTAGCTGGAGACCCTGGCACGCCCATTCTCTCTCTCTCCTTCTTTCTCTGTCAAATGAATAAATAAAATTTTTAAACAAAATATTCAAGGCATAGAATTGACCAGAGAAGGATAGAATGGATCTGATGGGTCGAAAGGGGGCAAAGGGAAGTGGCATGCTAGATAAAAATACCAAGTTTCATGTCTACAAATTCAATAAACTCCAGATGTAAAATCAAGACTTAATTATAATTATTTGAAGAAAAACTAGGAAATACCCTTTAGTCTTACTGAAATATCTTTGTATGTTTTTTTTAGGTTAGGCTGATATCTTGATTCCTTGTGGCTAACGCAGAATCTTCTCTATTTGGACCGATTCCCACTCACACTTTGTAACGTGTGTGTGCACGTGTGTGTGGGTATTTGGCCGTGGAACCCCAGGGCCTTGAACATGCTAGGTAAGTATTCTAACATTGCCCATACTTCTATTTTTGTTGATGCTGCTGTGTGAGAAATGGCCTCACTATGAATCTCAGATTGCCTTGAAACTGGAATTCACTGTGCATCCTATGCTGGCCTCAGACTCACAATCTGACTTCCAAGGAATAGAATTGCAGGCATGTACTGCTATGCTAGGCTACAAGTATATTTTTATCCCTTCAAAAAACATGTAACTCACAGACTATATTGTCGAGTTTCAGGGCAATGCTTGCAACTGCAAAGTCTTATCTGAACTACATTTTAAAAAACGAATGCAAAGATCATGAAAAGTTGCTGGGGTGCTAAGAGAAACACTGCCAGGAAATGAGTTCATGTCTTTATGGGCATGTAGTCTTGCCAATGATATAAATTTCTCAAGGAAGGACTATCATGAGATAAGACACAACGAGGTAGCAATTCAGCCAATTCCATAGTAACTTTTAATAACACTGCAGACACATTTGGACTTTAACACTTTTATGACTGTGAACTGAAGTTCTCAGAAGCCACATCTATCTGTGCTGAAGGTTCTGCCCATGGACTGAGTATAGCATGTTGATCATAGAGAGATGGAATGATACAGATCTAAAATCAATATCATCTCAAGCACTGCTTTATCTTTAGTCCCTTTTAATAGCATTTACTACCAACCCATGTATCTGATCTGTCATCCTTGTGATCACTAAGTAAAACTTTTAGAATGTTCTGATAAATTGAGCAGACCTCAAACTCCCACCGATCCTTTAGCTCAAATGCTATTGTGAGACCAAATCTAACCTTTTTTTTTTTTTTAAGGCCCAGGCCTGACTTAGAGAACTAGCTGACCAATGTGCTGACCTTTGGCTTCTGTAAACTTTGCTTGCTTAATTGCTGCCTTTCCCCCTAACATTTCTGAGGAATCTCCACTTCAAGGACATTGCAGAAACACGCCACTGCTGAGGGGTGCCCTCTGGCCTCCAACCACCTGCTTAGATAAGAAACTGAGGAATCTCCGCTTCAAGGACAATGGAGATGACTTCATCTGCCTGGAGTGCCCCTAGCTCCTGCCCCCAACTTTGCCCGCTGAAACCCCAAGCCAATCAGAACTGTTTAAATCAACCAATCATGTATCTATCCCCTACTTCTTTGTTCGAATTCCTATATGAACCCCTTCTCCCAAAAGAAAGGGGCTCTCTCCCTCACTTCCACTGTGCGGGACTGTGGGGATGGAGCCCAGGCCTAGGCTTGCAATAAAGAAACCTGTTGCTTTATGCATTCGAGTGTCTCGGCTTCTGTGGCGGTTCTCTGGGTGACTCCTGGGTGACCGGGGGACTTGGCTCCTGGTCAGGGGTCTTGGCATAACACTATAACGTCTGGAAACTTTAGAAGCGATTTCTCCTCCCTGCTCTAGCCCACCTACCTGATATTTGGAAAATGCACTGGTTTGTGACTTTCTATTCTTCCATGACTATAAAAATTCATAGAACCTCTTCCATAGTGGAGTATTTTACTCAGGGAAACCTGTATTCATGTTCCCAGGTCTTAGTTACACATTTTTTGGCTCAGAATATCACATATTCTCACAGGAGTAAGAGCTGTGTTTCACATCAACAATACAACTGGCTTCTGCTGTACAATTTCATTCACTCACCTTAGTCTTTATTCTGTGTGCGTGGTGATCTTCGGGTATCTGAAAATCCCCAGAAGTTAATCACAATTCTTTTCAAGTATTAAACACTGATAGAAAGGGTTAAAAAGAGCCCAAGACTCTACTATCTTTTTAAAAATTTATTTATTTATTTATTAGAGAGTGACAGACAGAGAGAGAAAGAGGCAGATAGATAGAGAGAGAATGGGTGCGCCAGAGCCTCCAGCAAACAAACTCCAGATGCATGCTCGCCCTTGTGCATCTGGCTGACGTGGGTCTTGGGAAATCGAGCCTCGAATTGGGGTCCTTAGGCTTCACAGGCAAGCGCTTAACTGCTAAGCCATCTCTCCAGCCCAAGATTCTATTATCTTAGCATCAATTCAGTTTGCTAAACTAGTTTCCTCCTTGGACTAGAGAACTTTGAACCTCAGATTGAAAACGTATGAAATTCTAACAATTTTTAACTTAAAAGAAGTCATTGAAAGAAGTAAGTATTCAAGACATGAGGAATATTTGGAAAGAGGAAAAGAAACTTGCACTGAGGAAGAGCCTGCAGAATAGAGCTGTCGGACGTGTGGCATAGAGCAACAAGGTGCAAACTTCTTTCCTTGCTGGTGGGGAAGGCTTTCCCCAGAGCCAGCGCCTTATTGCATTGGTTCAGACCCCTTCTGTCTGCCTGGGCGTCTGACCCCACTCTTGAGTCTCTGTGGCCAAACTGAGCAGACTGTCACCCAGTGCTCCCCCCCCCCCCCCCGCCCAGCATTTTGTCTATTTCTTCAAGGAATCAAATTTCCTTAAAAAACATTTCCTTGTGCTTAAACCAACTACATTTCCTTCCACTGTATAAACCGAGACCCTGGCTTAGCCACCCATCTTGACTCCTTTTCCCCCAGAACAATGGAGATGGAAATGAGCTGGGCTGACGCACAGGGCCACCTGAAACACCCTTTGTCAAGCACACTACTTGGCAGGCTCCAAAGCGGAGTGACACATGCGATTTCTCTTTTGCGAGAAAATGTTAATAAAGAATATCAAGAGAAAAAAAATCATTAACTAGTTAAAGTTGTTTGCTTTTATAGTAATCCCGACATCATAATGACTTCTTTGATGAATAGGCAGAGCAGAGATTTTGCTCCAGGGTAGAAGAGTGATGTGTTCGCTCTCCTTACAACTAGTTTACTTGTGGTTTTGTTTTGCAGTATTCCTTGAATATGAAGCAGGGTATTGGCCTGAGGCTGCAGGGAAAGTTCTCATAAGGAGAAGGGCTTTTCCTTGGCACTCGTTTTTTTTTTGTTTTTGGGGGGTTTATTTTTGTTGTTTTTGTTTTTCTTTTTTTCGTGACACTCATGATCAAATATTATTGTCAATCTACACACAGCTCATGCTGAACTCCCTAATCAGGTGTTTGAAACCAGGGCAGATCTTTGTGGAAAGACTGACTTTACATATCTTGGTGAAAGAGTACTTAACTTGGGATAGTCAGGCTTATCTGTTAAAAGGTAGTTCAAAGAACCAAATGGCCCCCTGTAAGTTTCTCTCTATTGAAAAAGACTTGGCTGCCTGAAGGCCCAAAGCAACAGTGACTAGTGTTCTTTGAAGCAATAGTTAAAATTGTTTAAAGGAATATAGTCACAAGCTTATTCATTAGTGAGTAGCTTACGTGCTTTCTATCTATAATTAGCCATTTTAATGACATTCAATGACCATTTTTGTTTGCCTGTGAGATGTGTATGTCCATCAGCTGAGTGTACTCTACTCATTACATTAGGTACCATTTTATGTATCTTTTTTTCCTAAACTCATTTTAAGAATTCTGGACAGATGATACCACCTTCAAGAGAGTATGCCGTGGGCACCAGGTCTAGAATAAAAGCACGAAAGGAGACATTTCTATCACACTCTCCAAGGCTCAGAGAGTTCTGCAGAAGATGTGGCAGAGAGAATGCACGATCCGAAGGATGGAGAGGCCGAGGGTGCGCTTTGTAATGCCATCTTTACGCCACGAGCTGGCTACTGCATTCCTGACCTCATACCAGCTCTTGTTACCTGTACAAGATCTGCACAATATTGGATCCATCTATGTCATTATAGATGATGGAGGAGGGCACAGAATGAACAAAAATAAAAGATGTCAAAATAGAAGGGAGGGAGCTAGATAGATGGCTTAGCTGTTAAGGTATTTGCTTGCAAACCCAAAGGATCCCCGTTCGACTCTCCAGGACCCATGTAAGCCAGATGCACAAGGGGGTGTGCACATCTGGAGTTCGTTCGCAGTGGCTGGAGGCCTTGGTGCACATGCTCTCTCTCTCTCTTCCTCTCTCTCTCTCTCTGCCTCTTTCTCTCTCTCAAATAAATAAATAAATAAATAAAGTGTATTTTAAAAAATAGAAGAGCAGGCTGGAGAGATGGCTTAGTGGTTAGGCACTTGCCTGTGAAGCCTAAGGAACCCAGTTTGAGGCTCAATTCCCCAGGACCCACGTTAGTAAGATGCACAAGGGGGCGCACGCGTCTGGAGTTCGTTTGCAGTGGTTGGAGGCCCTGGCACGCCCATTCTCTCCCTCTCTCTCTCTGTCTACCTTTCTCTCTGTGTGTTTCTCTCAAATAAATAAATAAAATAAACAAATTTTTAAAAAATAGAAGAGGGACTAGTTAGGAAAAGAAGTGATTCAGTGGAAGGGATGAGGGATGGAGGGGCTAAAAGAAAACAGCAGAAGTAGACTGTGATGGCCAACAAGAAAGCTTTAAGAGATGCAGGCCCTGTTCTTTCCCTATAGAACACAGTCAGATTGGATTATAAACCAAGTCCAAATCTTAACACCATTTACCTTTTTCTTTGCTTGTTTTTAAATCAAATAGTCATTATTTTACTTCATTTGATTTCTTTTAGTTCTATTTCAAAAAACTGCATTCCTTAAAATAAATTTATTTCAGAGAATACTTACCCCTTGGTAACAGTCTTTTTTTTTTTTAATATTTTTTTGTTCATTTTTTTATTTATTTATCTGAGAGTGACAGACACAGAGAGAAAGACAGATAGAGGGAGAGAGAGAGAATTGGTGCGCCAGGGCTTCCAGCCTCTGCAAACGAACTCCAGACGCGTGCGCCCCCTTGTGCATCTGGCTGACGTGGGACCTGGGGAACCGAGCCTCGAACCGGGGTCCTTAGGCTTCACAGGCAAGCGCTTAACCGCTAAGCCATCTCTCCAGCCCGGTAACAGTCTTTTATAAATGCAGGCTCATAGTCACAAGATTAAACGGTGTTAGACAATCTGGCCCAGATACATCGCTTGCGATGAAAATAATGTGACATACACAGCACGGGGCACTGGGACTCTTCCATCACTTACCTAGGGAGACCGCTGTCCAATTTAGTGCGTCAATGTGCTCCATCAGCTTCAGAAAGGAAAGCCACATCAATATGCTGTCATGTTTCCAAGGCTATAGATGAGCTCAGCTGACGCCTAGAGTCTAGGATATGTGAAGGTTAATGGGAAAGCAATCTTCAAGAGTATTTTTTTTATCTTTTATTTATTTATTTATTTTATTTATTTATTTTATTTATTTATTTGAGAGTGACAGACAATATATATATATATATATATATATAGAGAGAGAGAGAGAGAGAGAGAGAGAGAGAGAGAGAGAGAGAGAGAATGGGCGCGCCAGGGCCTCCAGCCTCTGCAAACGAACTCCAGACGCGTGCGCCCCCTTGTGCATGTGGCTAACGTGGGTCCTGGGGAATCGAGCCTCGAACCGGGGTCCTTAGGCTTCACAGGCAAGCGCTTAATCGCTAAGCCATCTCTCCAGCCCCCTCAAGAATATTTTGCAGGGAAAAGTGAATGACAGAAATGAAGTAACAAGGGTATCAAATGTTAGCACATCCAAGACCATAGTGAAATGAACGGGCAGGGTCCGCATGGCGCTGCCAGTGGGGTTCAAGTGACTCTTCCAGCCCGGCTTCTACAGGGAACAGATAAAAGCTGCCACTTCCCTCCACAGCATTGCTGAGTATCTGGAGTCACTCAGCTGGCTGTCATCTGATTTCTGGGCCTTGTTAGTGCCTTGGCCTCAGCCATCTTTTTGTTTTAGATGAGAAGAAGGAAGTTCTGCTTGGGTGTTTAGAAAGTTTAAGAAAATGCACTCAGGTTAAGTCCTCTTAGTTAACAGACTGTTGCTCCGTTTTTGAAAGCCGGCTTCTCCCTCCTCCGAAGAAGGTAATGGAGTCCTCTTCCTCCTCTTTACTCTGTCCTTTCTATCTTTGTCAATCTGGGGTATCTCAGCAAATCTCTTGAAATGAAGTGTAAGTTTTAAACATTTTGGTTCAGATTTGGGGCAGAAGATATTTGATTTACTCATAAAAGGAGTAGATTAAATGTTAGCCCAGGACACATGCAGATAAAAGATGTACAGATTTTGGTAATGCCAGCTAGCTGTGTTCTTTACCATCTCCTTAAATCTTTCTTAATGTATAAATGACATTTGAAAGCCCTCTTTTCATTACAGTTGGCAGAGGACCTAAGACCATAACAAGTTGTTTCCCCAGTAAATGTCATATTCCCTTAACCACAGAGCTATAATTCAAATACTGTAGTTTTTTTTTTTTTTAAGAGAAGTGTTAAAAAAAAAAAAAAAACCCTCTGGGAACGAAACCTAGGATTTCTCATCTATGAAAAAAGGGAGCAGTTACAGAGTGAGGGGCTGGCAAGAATCCAGGAAGCGAGTAACAGCTTTCAAAATGGTTTCTGAGACCAAGTATCCCAGAGGGAGAGGTCCAGCAACCAGGCTAACCATGGAAACCTGCAAGGAGAAGAAACAGAGAGAGGGCAGCTGATATAAACACTGCATTCAAGAAGCCAGGTTCAAACCCACCAATGTCTGCCACTTGCTAATTTTATAACCCAAGGCAGGTTGACTTCGTTATATCCTAGTTTCCCTATTGTAAAATAAAAGCATAATTACACCAGCGTGTTAGTTTTCTAGTACTGTTGTAAGACTGGAACACTGGAAAGGATTATACCTCCATGAGGATACAGAAGACCCCTTCCCCCAGGTTCATGACCCCCCCTTAAACCTTGGATTCTTGTCTAAGTTACCAAAGAATTAAAAAACATGTTCTCAGAGAATAAAACATAGGGAATTTATTAAGAGTGTGGTGAACACAGAAGAGAAGAGGGCAGGGCAGATGACTTAGCAGACAAGGCATTTATCTGAGAAGCTTAAGGACCCAGGTTCAATTCATGTAAACCAGGTGAACTAGGTTGTGCCTATTTCTGGATTTTGTTTGCAGTGGCTAGAGGCCCTAGTGTGCCCATTCCCCCCCCCCACCCTCTCTCTCTTATAAATAATATTATTAAAAACAGGAGAAAAGAAAAATCATAAGGTAAAAAAAGTTCCCCCTGGGAAGGGGGGTAAGGAAACTTGGAAAATCTCATGTGGTGAATTGAATCAATTAGGATGGGCCTCATTGCCAAGTTCAATGTATATGATCGATCTTTATTGGTTGTCTGGCCCAGGAAGAGCTGACTCAGGAAGGGCCCTGCCCACACCTGCTAAGCCCTGGAACAATTCAAGAAGAACAAGGAAGCTTCTGATCTTTACAGCCATCTTGGACGAGACTGAGTCACACACAAGTTCTAGTCCTGCCAGGGCAGACAAGGTGGCACCCATGTTCCTGTGGGCCTGTGGGTCAGTCCCTAGCTGACTACCTTCCAGAAATAACTACCTTGCTCCTAATCTGTATCGTTTACTGCAGCATAGGTGACATTACTCAGTCTGTGTACTAACATTGTGGCCTACACCAAAACTACCAAGTTATGTCATTGATCTTGAGTCTGTCACATTTTGACAGGCTTTTTAAAAACAGGTTGTTGTCCAGGTACATGCTCATCTCCATGCTTGACCAAAGGAAGCTCTACTATTTTTTTTCCCCCCTAGGTAGGATCCTGCTCTAGCCCAGAATGATCTGGAAAGCACTATGTAGTCTCAGGGTGGCCTCAGACTCCGAGCTCTAGGATTAAAGGTGTGTGCCACCATGCAGGACATCTACTTCTAAAAGCCCTCAGGCCATTTCCTTGTAGCCACTTGGCTGTGCTTCTCATCTTCTTGTCACTTGCTAGTGAAGGTTCCTTGTCACCTCATGGAGCTTACCTGCTCTTCTCTGGCAGCTCCATCTCTTCATAGCATAGTGCTTGGCACATCAAGGTCAGCTTGCTAGTCCCTCTTACGTTTTGAGTCTCTTCTTTCAAGATAGATCCAGTTCCTTTTCAGGGCTGACTTCATTAGGTCAGGCCCACACAGAAAATAGCTCTTTGATTAACTAAGAGCCAACTGATGATGGTCATTACATACACTCAGTGAACACAATGATGGTCTTCATATGTGTAAGTCTCACACACAAATGGCAGAAGGGACAGAAACTTGAAGGTCATTTAGAGTTCTGTCTAAATCAACAGTCTTAGATGACCCTGTGGGAAAATTGACTTAAAATAAATGTAAGTCATTTAGTGCCCAACTTGGGACAAACAGCAGTTTTACCATTATTAATATACATTGGCTAGACTTTTTAGTCTGAGATAATGGGTCCATATAATTATTGTGATCCATTCAATCCAGTCTCTATGTGTCCTCTGCTCAAAGTTGGAGTCAAACTCAGCCTCTCCTGCTTGGTTCAAACATGGCTTCTTCATGCTATGTTCCTAGTAGCCTTTGGCCTAGAATGTTAGTGTGGGAAAGTGTTCCTCTTTGAGGTTGCTTCTGCTCATAAAGTAGCTATTTCAGAAGGACATGTTCCCCTTCCTTTTCACCTTGGGCCAACAGGTAACAAAGCCCTTCCTCGGCCGTTGTAGTAAGTAGATTCTTCTCATCTAGTCCTAAAGGTGTTTGCTGGTGGTGGGAGAAGGAAATCACACAAGATGTCCAGGCTATAGGCTTTTTCTCCCTAAATCACTGCAGATGTACAGAGCTGGAAGTCATCTACGAATGGGAACAGCAAGTGTTTAGAAGAGATTGCCTTTCCAAAGCCACTTCTCTTCCCCTCAAGTCTAAACCACAGCTTGAGTTGAGTTCGGCTGACCTGGTTCACCCAAATAAATACACAAACCTCCCACAGTCAACTTGGGGAAGAAAATTTTTCACTCTGACTACATATCTAACTAGTAGGTTCCATGGCATCTTTTGCATTCTGAAGGCTGAAACACATAATGACATACCACTTCTCTTATTTGCACACATCTCAGCAGCATGGCTCGAAACAGAAGATTAAATCAATAATAATCAGCATTCCTTATTCAACCAGCTGCTCTTCTCCCCAGGTGTCACTGGGGTACTGGGCAGATGTGCAAGGGTAGACCCTGGGAGGCCTAAAATGTCTGGCTGTAGAGGATCGTTAAGAGTCATTCTCAAGGTCAATGGTGGAAAGAAAGGATGAGAGGAAGAGAGTGGGGTCACCTAGCCTGGTGTCCTTAGGAGGCTGAAGTTTGAAGTCATACCCTACCATTAAGTGTCTTTTATTATGTATACAGTTTTCTAATACTAATAAGAAAAGCTAGGTGACCTCCATAGCAGAAATTAATTTCCTCTAGTCTGGAGACAGGAAGTTCAAGATCAAAAAATGTTCTCAGGGCTGGTTTCTTCGGAAGCCTGACCACCTTGGCTTCTCCCGATGTCCACACTGGGTCTTCCCTCTGTGTCATGCATCCCTGGGAGAGTCCAGTCATGCTGGATCATGGTCCATCCATATGCACTCATTTTACCTAAATTGCCTTTCTGCATGTCCTTTTCCCACACAGACTCACATATGAGGTTCTGGGAAATTAAGACTTCAACTATAAATTCTGAGGGGCCACAATCCAGCCCATGACACCACACATTCACAAAGAGCATCAGGCCCATTTCATTATTAAGATGTGAAGTAAGGATGTTGGTAGTGGAATAAGTGCTGATGCCCAGTCTCCACAGTTTGGGTGAGTCCCAGCATGCTCTCTTCCTGTGAAGCACATGACTGTGAGACTCAGAGATGACCTCATTTTGATGTATATGGGGACGGAGGCAGGATGAGGTGGACCACTGGTGAGGTAGACTGTATCACTCACTGACTACTTTGTCTCTTGTTCAATGATGTTTCTCTATAACCTTGAATAATACTTGCACTTAGTAGATGTCTAACAACTATTTGTCAAATGAATGAGGCAGGGCTGTTGAAAACAGGCAGGGAAATGAGTAAAAAGAAAATAAAAAGTGGTATCAAGGCCTGGCAGTGTTTCTAAGAGCTTCTCCCTCAGACCATGCTAATAAGAAAACTAGCTTGGCTTTGTGGTAGCTTTCTTTCTTCCTGAGCTCTGCAGGCCTTTTAAGAACCCAGTTGTTTGGAGTTTATTTCACACTTATGAAAGGAATTGGCATTTCCTTTATGTAGGGATTGTTGAGTTACTTTTATAATGTATGTTTTTCCTTAAACTTAAAACAAATGAGTTCTTGCTTGCTGAAATCTAAACATCAGTCTTTTTATTCTGTTTTTCTATACATACCAGCATACTGGTTACATCATAATGCTTTTCACCTTCTCCTTTTCTGTTGCCATTGTTTTCTCTTTGAAGAATCACAGATCTATAATGCTCTTGAACAATGCATCTATATTTGTGACTTACCTAACCATTCCTTTATTTGAATCACTTGTCAGGGACATCCTTACATCATCAACAGGAATTTCTATAGTATTTTATAGTATTTCTTAAGAAATAAGCAAGTATTGTTGACATTGTTCTTGTGAAATTTCTTGCACATCTGACTATTATGGAAGAAACAATAAAACTATACCATGAGGAAATTAAAGGTCTTTACTTAAAAAAAATTTAAAAAATAAAATAAAATGAAAAAAGAAATAAGCAAGTATCAATTTGAACAATTTAATTATAAAGGTGAGAAAGCCAGGGCCATGAAAAGCCAGTATCTTATTTTCCATTGTTGAAGTAGTTTGTCACAAAGGCTTTTCTATTCTATTTATAGTTATCTACTCATGATTATATCAGTTAAAAATCCATTCTCTAAGTTTTGATATTCTGAGTCTCCTAAATTGTCCTTTCACTAGAGAAAATTTATCTACATTTTTATAGATTTATGTTCTACTTCTTGGCCTTTGGGTTTTTTGTTTTTTTTTTTTTTTTTTTTTGCAGATCTATAACATATGTGGTGTGATATGTGAGTGTGATCTGTGTATGTATAGGGTATATGTGTGTGTATGCAGATGTGCACACCCTGTGCTTAGGCATGTGGAGTTCAGAAAAGAAGATTGGGTGCCCTCTTCTACTATTTTGTCATTTTGCTTCCTTGAGACAGAGTCTCTCACTGAACACAGAGTTGCTGTTTTCCAGGAGGCTGACCAGCAAACCTCTGAGATTCTCCAGTCTATGTTCCCCACAAGCCTGGGGTTACATGTGACATGGCCACACCTAGCTTTTGGAACTGAGCATGAATCGGATCCTCATGGGTCTTCGTGCTTGTGCAGCATGCGCTCTTACCAGCTGGGCCATTTACCAAGCCCTTCCTTTCTTAAATACAGGCTGGACCATTTAGACTAGTGAGAACAGAATATGTAAGAACCAGACATTTTTGAAGCTAAGGGAAACCGAAAGGATCATCTCTAGTTGGCACACTGATTATAGGGAAATGGAGTCTCAGAGAATGAAACTATACTCACAAAGTGAAAGCCCTAAATAAGTAGGGGCTGCAATGGAAACACACATTTCTAGTTTTTCTAACATGCCAGATGGCTTCCTGTGTTCAGTACTAGGATGTTCTGAAACTACTTATATTAATGTCATTCATGCAATTTTGATGTAGGACAAATAGGACATATCTCCTATCCTTATTTGGTCGATGAGGGATGAAGGCTGCAAAAAAATTTATTTAATAGAAGAGATAGAGCAAGAATCCAAATATTTCAGCCTCCTGCTTAATACTAGTGGACATTTTGTTTAAAATTTTAAAAAATGATAGACACTACATTATGAAGAGACTTATCCTAAACAGGGCACAGTACAGAATACATTCATCACACTGCCCTAGTTGTGACAAGCAAAAATGTCTCCACTGTTTGTCAAATGACCCTAGGGTGAAGTGTCCTTGCATGAGAACAACCTCTGTGCATGCTAGGGAAGAGAAACCCAATGTTCAAATCTGTGGCACCAAGCTCCTCTGGCTCCTCTGTTTGCAATAATCCTAGCTAACCTGGCTAAGTCCAAAGAAAATGAGGCAAAGATCATAAACTATTCAAAAGGGAGAAATTAATTGAACTCCATTTTGTTTTGTCAGCCGGAAAGAGACAAACCCACATCCAGGTGCTTGCTTATGACCAAAAATAATAATTATTATTATAATTATATACACCAAACCTCACAAACTCTAAAATAAGGCTTTATGAGGTGTCAGATTGTGAACTGACTTTCCTTAGTTACAATCCCTAACAAATGGTTTTATGTGGCTTAATACTCAAATGTTTAGTCTGAAGAAGTCAGGGAAGACTTGAATCCTCCCCAGCATCAAATGGAAAGCCAGCCAAGGAGCTGGATCACCTGGATGCCCAAGTCTCAGCAAAGACTGGACCCTTGCCCACAAAAAGGAAGCAAGGACCTTTAAGAGATTATCTTGCAGGTGACTGTGAGGGAATGTAGTACAAGGACATTTGTATTTATCAAACTGAATAAAATTCCCTGCCCAAGGACATTCCTTTATCTCCATGATGTAGAGCATCTAACTTAAAGTGCCAGTGATAAGCATGTTCTAAAATGTTTGATCTCGAGAAAAGTTTAGATGAGCGAAATACCCTTGGATGATCTCATCTAGACCCAAGGAGGAGAGAGACTTTTTGCTTTTGATGAAGCATCAGCCTGACCATTAGAAGACAGAAGGGTCAGGAGGAGCCTAAGACAGGCATTTTCAAACTTTTAATTGTGTAAGATTTACCTACTGAGGGAACAGTGTTGCAAATACTGATTTCAGTGCTCCACCACAAAATAATGATTCAAAAAGGGCCAGGTAGGCCCAGAAATCTGCATTTTATACTTAATCATCATCTGTGAGCTTGATGCACATGGAAAAGAGACCCTGACCAGAAATACCGGTCAGCTTTGTGGTCTTACAGATGAAGACATGGGGGCCCAGAGACGCTGGGTCTATCACATCACATCTCAAAATCCCGTATCATTACAGTGTTGCAGTTTGCATTCCAACAGAAATTTGTGGCACTAATAGTGCTATTCCACATTTTTATTCCTATTTTGTCAAAAGTAATAATATAATAAATTTCCATTTAATAAGCTATTTAGCCTCATTGATAGAAAATCATCCCATGAATAAAAAGTCTTCTGAAAGCCTTACTAATGTATCCCACTTTATGACACACTTAGGACTTTAAATGTAATTAATCAATTTAATTTTTTGAGAGAGAAAGAGAGAGAGCCAGAGAGAGGACATGCCAGGGCCTTTGGCCACTGCATGTGCCACTTTGCAAGTACTGGGGAATCATTACGTCCTTTAGGCTTTGCAGGCAAGCACCTTAAGCACTAAGCAATCTCTCCAGTTCTACACTTAGGAATTTAAGAATAAAGCAGCAGGGATGTTTTAAACTAAGATTCATAGTTTCCACGTGACATTTATCCACTGACTGTCTGGCTTCCTAGATGGATCTCCCAGGTTGTGACCTTGCTGCCCTTGTACAACTCCTCTTCATGCCTCGTTTGTTTGTTGGTTTGGACAGGTATGCCATGACTCCTTTTAGCCAGTCACTCCTCAGAATAGAAGACAGAGTTTCAAAAACCAAAGCAGCTCTGCGTTGCAAGAATGTTAAGCTTTTTTAAATTTTTTTTTAAAAAAATTGTTCACTTTTATTTATTTATTTATTTAAGAGCTATAGACAGAGAAAGAGGCAGATAGAGAGAGAATGGGTGCACCAGGGCCTCCAGCCACTGCAAACGAACTCCAGATGCATGCGCCCCCTTGTGCATCTGGCTTACATGGGTACTGGGGAATTAAGCCTTGAACCAGGGTCTTTAGGCTTCACAGGTAAGTGCTTCACTGCTAAGCCATCTCTCCAGCCCTTTTTGAAGAAACTAATCTCAGTTTTCTATTCTCCATATTTCCTGTTTTAGGTCAAGTATAGAAGAAAAACAAAGAAAGAAAAAATAAAGAAAGAAGAAGGAAGGAAGGACAAATGATACCAGTATTTCACAGCTTGAACTTTCTGTCTAAGCTAAGAAGAATGTGCATCCTTTTTATTTGCATTTTGAAAGCATTCGTTGGGTTTATATTATCTCAAAACAAAAAGGCACAAAATGCTTCCCTCTTTTCATTAATTTCAGTTCCAGTGGCGATAATAAAAGATATTTGACATGGGCTGTCTCTTACATGTGGATGTTGCTGTTGTCCGCTGAGAAGTAAGTGTGGTAAGAAAGCTGTTTTCAGCTCATAAAGTTGTGGTTATTATTTCATATTTTTATAGAAATAATCACTACCTAAATGCACAGGGTGCTGACAATATTTGAAGTGGGGCCAAGCAAATCAAATTCTCAGTCCAAAGCAGGCAGAAACCAAACACAGACCCAATCCAGCACCAAGCCACTGACTCAAAAAAAAAAAAAAACAGTATAGCTCTGGGCCTCTGCAAAGCAAAGGCTGTAGAAAGGAAAGTGGTTTTAGGGTGAAGAAAAGAGGAGATCCCCTAAACTTTGATATAATAATAATTTTTAAAAACCTCCGCAAGAAACCCTAGAAACTTAAAATTGCTTCTTTAAACAAGACTTTTCTTTAAGAAAAGTTTCTCCTTCTACGCCTACCCCTCCACAGAAGAACAACCCCTCCAGGACAGAAAATCAGACGTCAAGTGTACACATATATAATAATCTAGTTATGGGGCATCGATCTCTAGATACAAGTCCAACTTGTCTATTGAACTGGAAAATGCCCCTAGTCAAAGTGCATACATATATAAAACATCTAGCTAGATACAGTGCTATCTTCACCAGCTATTGAACTGGAAGCCTGGAAACTGCCCTTAGTTAAAGATGCAAGAACGGTCTTTCTCCCAAAGCAAAGGAAAACATCCTCTAACTGGTGGAGGGTCTTTGAACCTTGTTATAAATCAATCCAGGAATATGAACACACTGTATAGTACATGATCAATCAAAAGCTACTAAAAAAAAAAAAAAAGAAGAAGAAGAAGAAGAAGAAGAAGAAGAAAGAATCTTTCAGAGCTGTGCCAGGAGTCTTATCACAATTGCTTCCTGACAGCAAGGGTAGATAAATAAACTCTGGCCAAGGCCAGAGAAAGGCTGGTGCAGGGACCTTGTTTCATGTCGCTCCAGGTATCTAGTAGGAAGTAAACAGCCTCGAAACAGTTCTGAGAAACGGCTTGGAGGAAACCCGGCTTCCTCTCCCTGCACTTGTTAAGTGAGTTTTTGTTTCGTCATCCTGAGCGCCTTCTATAAACTGGCTGAGAACCCTTACCAAAGACCACCTTTTCCCCACAGACCACCTTTTCCCCACAGACCACCTTTTCCCCACATCTGCCTCTCGTGTGTGCTCTCTCTTTAGGTGATAAAGAGATCACAGCAGAAACCAACCATGCTAATCTCCAAGCACTGGATCACCCCCCCACGCCCCCCAAAAAACAATGAAGCAGATCTCTTGCTGGTTGGGGCTGTTTCCAGTACCACCCAAGTGGCTTCAGAGCCTGAGCGAACTAGTTCATCAGGTCCCTCAGCAATAGGCAATAAACAGCTCTGGAGCTCATTAACTGTCCGGGCTAGGTGAGTTCCTACCAAAAATAACATGTAAGCTTATTTTACGAGGAGCCTGGATTTGTGTTACCACCTATTGGGTGATTTTTTTTTAATACACCATCATCACCAGCCTGGCACCTGACATTTGCACAAGGCTTTTCATGCATGTATGCCCACAGAAAATTAATGCACCTGGCTGTCCAAATCCTTCCAGGAGCCAAAGAAAGCTCAAGTATTCACTCAGTCGCCTCTGCTGGGTTTTTGCACTGTTTCCAAGTCATATAAAGGTGTTTTTAAAGTCATTCCTAGGTCGGCGGATTCCACGTAACGCGAGATTTTGATATGAAATGTGAATTCATTAAGAAAGCAATGGGTAATGATTCTCAACGAATAGGCTAGCGCCTTGGGCTATATACACTGCCACCTTGGTTTATATCTTGTTTTCAGCTTTTTCTTTCTTTCTTTGTTTTTTACTTATTTATTTATTTGAGAGTGACAGACAGAGAGAGAGAAAAAGGCACCTAGATAGAGAGAATGGGGGCACCAGGGCCTCCAGCCACTGCAAACGAACGCCAGATGCATGCGCTACCTTGTGCTTCTGGCTTATGTGGGTCCTGGGGAATCGAACCTGGGTCCTTAGGCTTCACAGGCAAGTGTTTAATCACTAAGCCATCTCTCCAGCCCCAGTTTCCTAACATCTACAAAATTACCTTTCAAATAACTGGATGCTCTAAAACTGCATATTAATATGACCAAAAGTATGGATTTTTAAAGTCCATCTAATTACTCTGGGCTCTTGTGTTACTTTTAGCAGTTTGATTTTTTCTTTTTGAAGAATTCAATAAACCTTTGTAACAAACTATCAGTTTCTTTAGGATGCTTTAAGGACAGAAATGGTAAGAACATTCGCATTATTTTCTATTGAGTACTCACATGATCTCTTAGTATTTGGGGTATTACCTTCATAGTGCTGATCATGTAACTATGGATCTGTGGCTTTGCAGTAATTTAATAATATCTAACATTACATTAGAGTTCATTTTCAGTAGGAGCTTTAGTTATGGATAAAATTCAGCTGATGTATAAGTAGGAAAAGTATTGATATTTTATTTGGATTGGAGAAGCAAAAACACATGTTAGATGAGTTTAATTTTCATGAATTCTGTGTTATCAGATAAGAATGGAATTTGTTTGAGCAAAGTAGTTAAATTCCCAGATTGAACTGTTAAGAATTCAGTTTCATTTCCACATAATGCATTAATAGAAAAATACAGGAGCCCTCCAGTGGACAAATTCTGTACCTCTTGGAGGAAAGCTGAATTGATTGTGACCTAAAAGACTAAACAGAAATAGAGATCTCCAGAAACATCTACCACTTGGCCAATTCAGGTGTTTGTCTCAGGTCTTTCAACTTTCTGCAAGTGAGCAATGACAGCAACAAAAATGTGGCAAGTTGTGGACCAGAAGAGAAACATTATCAGTGCATTAACTCTCTTTTATAACTTTTTAAAAAAAATGTTTTATTTATTTATTTGAGAGAGAGAGAGAGAGAGAGAGAGAGAGAGAGAGAGAGACGCAGATAGATAGAGAGAGAATGGGTATGTCAGGGCCTGTAGCCACTGCAAATGAACTTCAGACGCATGTGCCACCTTGTACATCTAGTTTACCTGGGTGCTGGGGAATTGAACCTGGGTCCCTAGGCTTGGCAGGCAAGTGCCTTAAGTGCTAAGCCATCTGTAGCCCTAAATTTCTCTTTTTGGCTGCTTCCTATTCGTTCTATCAATAAGATAAAACTCATCCACATTGTTCATAATATGATGAAAAAAGAGAATGTGGAAATAGAATATTAATTTTATTACATAGGATAAACAAGGCCCGAGAGAGAGGCTAAACAGAAGAGTATAAAGTAATCTAGGCATTAACCAAAGCAAAAAGATGCCACCACTCCAAGCTAGAAGGTTAAATATACTATTTATAGCTAAATACTGAGATCAACTCATTAGCATCTACTCCAAGCTATATAACGAGAACCACGTTCACTTTATGTATCAGCTTTCCCTATCTCAGTGCAAGGAAGCTTTGTGTTATAAGAGGAAGATGACTTCAGTAGTGAATGATTTCTGAGGCAACATAGTCCTTTCCTGAGTGAATTAGACCACTGTAATCATGAAAGCACAGTTCCCAAGAAGGATGCACTGGCATCAGGGATCTCAAGTTTTATTAAGTCAAGCTAAAGAAATATGAAAAGTGACTTGTACTTTTAAAGTTTTTTAATGGTGCTGAGGATCGAATCAAGGGCCTTGTATATTGCAGGCAAGCCCTCTACCATGGAGGTACATTCCCTCCTCCTGCCCCAGACATGTACTTTAATTTATTTCTATGCAATCAAAATACAGAGTAAGGGATTCTTTAATTTTTCTTGCCAGTTCTCTACAAGTTTGACCATTGCTACAAGTTTATTTGACCTTGGAAAGATATAATGTATTGCAGTCTCTAAATTAACAATGTTGGCTCTTTTCCATTCTGGAACTAACCTATCTTATAATTTGCTGTAAGTTTACCATACCAAAAGCCTTGTCTCATTAACAGGACAATAGGGTCTATCAACCTTATAGACATATCAGTCAGCACTCTTTGGTCAAGTCTGATAAACCAGAAGTTGAACAGTTAAGGCATTTTAACATTTAGTTTTAACATGTAAATTATAATCCTAGTGGATTACTCCACGATGCAGTTCAATAGCATGGTGTTTACAACTGGATTTCAATGAATTCAATTGGGATTTATACGTGTTCTCCACCCTGGAAAACCAGTTAGAATTCTTGTCCTCATGCCAGATTCCAAGAGACATTGTAATTAGATCCCAAAAGAATACGTTGCTGTGTGAAGAGGCTGTCCCCTGCTGAATTATATGGGGGAAAGGCTGGCCAAGGCAATGTTCACATTCACACAATTATCTACATAATTACACAAGGTGAATGTAGTCATTATAATTATGGTGAAGTACATACTAGGATTAAGCTACCCCCCACCAAAAAAATAATGTGCTTGAGAAATAACCTAACTCCAAGGCTGACTCTCCATCAACACACCATTTCCTCTAGCAGCACTCACTATTGAACAAAGGTTTTAGCAGCTCTGAAAGCATGAGGGGAAAAGTGACCAAGTACAGGAAATGACATATTCTAATCAACTCCATAATACCCTCCATTACATTACACTCATGCCTATTTCACTATTCTCACTTATACTTTAGTCCAAGAACCAAAAAGTCTGGGGTTTTAAAACAAAAGAATCCAACAGGGTATTCTTGCATCAAAATTATAAAGTATAGGAAACATTCAGGGTTGGGTGGGAAATAGAAAGTCAACTTTATTGCATTTCTTTAGCTCTGGGCTTTGAGCCATCTAGTTTTGTGGATTTGTTTCTCATTTGCTATCACCGGTTACCTTATTAAGTTTACAGATCAACTAACAGAAACACGTACTGAGTTGCCTGTTACAACTCTAGGTCCTGTATGATGATAAACACCTATGCTGAGAGAAATTATTGACTAATATTAAAAATAAGAACAATTTTCAATACTATAAGTCCATGTACTTACATACATATTTATTCTTCCAAAAATTTTCAGAATAAACAGGATTTCAACTATAGGATGAAGGGGGAAAAAATCTAGTAGCATATCAATAGACTTGAAAATAATTCCAATTTCAATTTTGCTAAGCAGGAATCTGAAGTTATTTCCTTCATTTGGATGTTACAGTTGTAAAGATTATACTTCAGTTGTGAACTAAAGTTCCCAAAAAGCAGTTTCACCTACTTCAAACGTCCTACAAGGTTGACTGACTGATAGATCTTCTGTGATGGTAAAGAGATGGAATGTTGCAGAGCCAGATTACCTTGGACTTTCATTAGTCCTCTTAATAGCATATAGTGCCTACCCTGTGTTTGATGTAGCATCCTTGTGACCATCAGGAAAGCAGGTGAAATCTTCTGGAATGTGCAAACAGAAAACCAGCATCCACCAACTAAAAGGCTAAGAATGTCATCACATAGCAGTCATTCTAAGAATGGTCACTGTTTTTCTCCTCTGGGAATTTATTATTTATTTATTGTTGCTCCTTTCAGTGGGAATTTTTAAAAACCACTTTAATCACCATCCTTATATGAACTCCTTTATTCTTTTTTTTTATAACTGCTGTCATTTAATAAGGAGCCAATTTTAAGTAAAAGTGGTTAAATCCAGTATGTCTTCATTATTTCTAACAAAGTTCTTTTAATCTCTATGTCTACCAGAATGCAATGGAATAGACAGAAAAAAGACATTTAATACACCTAGTAAGAAATTTAAGAATCATACTTAAATCCTCCCATCCTAAATTAGTAGTTTATGCTATTTTCTTCAGTTACACTGAGTTTCTTGAATGACTGTTAAACTGATCCAAACAGAAAATGTCTTTAAACCATCCCAAGCTGCAGCTTTATACAAATATGAGAGGGAAATGGAAAACAGGCATAATATGACAAGATGAATTACAAAATGGAATGAAGCTTTAGCAGGAAGACTAGTTAAAAGGGAAGCCATCACTGAAAGTCAAATTCTTTCCCCAAAATTCCATGGTCTGAAGGTGTCAGCTGATCTCTCCCTCTTTAGAGAGCAATTAAATGATATCTGAAACTTAATCCAATGTAACGGACTACATGAACACAATAGTGTGGGGTGAGATAAACTCCTCCTTTACTTCCTTCTTCACCCACATTTTTAAAACTTCAAATCTAAGAATTTATAAAATTTCCTTATAGATAAATTAAATTTGTCTATGTAATGTGTTATTCTTTTAAAGTTCTTGCATGAGCTACAAAAAATCATTTGGTTACAAGATGCTTCATTCAGTGCACTTACGGAATAAGTAAACTAGTGTTACAAACTGCTATTGAGGCCTTATATGCAAATTAAAATGATTCTCATTGAATAGTAATTTTTTGTTGTTGTTGTTTTGAGATAGGGTCTCACTGTAGCCCAGGCTAACCTGGAACTCACTATGTAGTCTCAGGGTGGCCTTGAACTCACGGTGATCCACCTACTTCTGCCTCCTGGGGGATTAAAGGCGTGCGCCACCATGCCCAGCTCTGAATATTAAATTTTTCAGAAGACTAACAATCAGAACTAGGCAGCTGAGGCTAACTTGTAAATCACAGCAGAGCTAGGGACAGATAAGCAAATAGTATATTTTGCAGTGCATATGTTACTTCCTTTATTCATCAATATCACTATTACGATCTTGAGCTTCTGTTCTCTGCTGCAGACTCTCAGATGCTGGAGGTAAAACAGCAAACAAAGCAGTTTGTATATGCAAATCAGCTTTGAAAGACAAGCTTCATTTTGAAGAAGGAGCCAAAAGTTGATGTGACTCTCACCATAGTGTCTCTTCTAAGAGACCCACTCCAGGCAGACTCACCGACCCTCAGGATAAAGAGTTTACAGAATATGCAGTGCAGTGATACTTCAGGATACATGACTTAATGTGGAAGATCAAGATACCAATTTACTATTAGTATGAATATTTTTAAATAAACTGGTGAGATAATTTATAATAGACTTTGGTTTCAGTGACCTTAAAAAAACTAAGAAGAACATAACAGTTTTAGCAATATGAAAATCTTACATGAGTAAATTTTTATTTGGAAAAGATATTGGAAATGATAGAAACATAATAAATCAAAAATTAATCTGCTATAAGTATTCTCATTTTATTACTTCATTGCCTAGTGGGAATTCAAAAATTTAAAAACCACTTTCTCTAAAAAGTAATGGACCCTGTCTATAATATTATACTATAGAGGCAAGGTGCCTGTGATTTCATACAACAGGCAAAACAATATGCACAAAATGGTACAGAATAAATCTCATAGTCAAAAAAGAAAAGGCTAATTAATTTTATTCTCTGTTGTTTTTCACACAGGGTTTCTCTGTAGACCAGGCCTAGAACTAACTCTGCAGCTTATACTGGCCTCCAACTCATAACAAGCCTCCTACACCAGCCTCTGGGTATTGGGATTATTGACACAAACCACACCATATCTCTCTTTCTCTCTCTCTCTCTTTCTCTCTCTCTTTCTAGCTGAGGATTAAACCCTGGGCCTTGTGCATGATATGAATGCACTTTACCACTGATTAAAAACCCTTGTCTATTCATTAAAAAAAAAATATGAGAATGGGGAGATGGTTCGGTCTTTAAAGGCAATTGTTTACCAAGCCTGATGGTCTGGGTTCGATTCCCTACTTCCCATGTAAAGCCAGATGCACAAAGTGGTGCGTGTATTTGGAGTTTGTTTGCAGTGACAAGAGGTCCTGTTCCCGCCATGCCCAATCTCTCTCTCTCTCTCTCCTTGCAAAGAAATTAATAAAATAAATAAATAAAGCATCACATATTCAAGTACACAAATTTAAGTCTTTGAAATGATGAATTTTTGTATATGTTTATATTCATGAGTTAAAAACAATTCTAGAGTAAATGTAGGAAGATCTAGGTCCCAATTCGAGTATTATGCATATCTGTACTGTGATAAACCAACCTCAACGGACCTCTTTCTTCCAGGAGAGAAAGAAATGATGAATGTTATTTATTGCACTATACTAAGCACTTACTACACTCTGTTTAGTATAGTAACAGTTAAATCAGATTGATATTAAGGAAAGACTTTTTTTAAGATTTTATTTATTTATTTGTTTATTTATTTGAGAGCGACAGACACAGAGAGAAAGACAGATAGAGGGAGAGAGAGAGAATGGGCGTGCCAGGGCTTCCAGCCTCTGCAAACAAACTCCAGACGCATGCGCCCCCTTGTGCATCTGGCTAACGTGGGACCTGGGGAACCGAGCCTCGAACCGGGGTCCTCAGACTTCACAGGCAAGCGTTTAACCGCTAAGCCATCTCTCCAGTCCAAGGGAAGACTTGTAAGGAGAGATAATTTTATAAAAAATTAGCATAAAGCACCTGGCATGGTGGCACATGCCTTTAATCCCAGCACTCAGGAGGCAGAGGCAGGAGGAGTGCCGTGAGTTCAAAGCCACCCTGAGACTAGATAGTGAATCCCAGGTTAGCCTGGGCCAGAACAAGACCCTACCTCAAAAAACAAAACAAAAGAATTAGCATAAAGCTACAGAAGAGAATGAGTCATTGAAGGGGAATATGAATGAAAGAAGTAATTGTATTTGTAAAAGCATGGAGGCATGGAATAGCATCCTCTATTTAGGGCATTCTATTTCCTATCCTGGCCCAAAGGATGCAGGTGGGAGGTGGCAGAAATAAGCTGCAGAGGCAGGAAAAAGAACAACATTGAGGGATGTAGAATTTTTTTTAAATTAAGCAATAGCCTAGGCATTAATAAGGAGACTCCACTTAAGTCCCAACAGTCAAGATTGAAGATGAGAATGATTGAAACACATCATACACACACACACACATATTACTGGCACTGAAAAAGGCACAATTTCTATTATCTATAGAGAAATGATGACAAGTTCGATATGTATGAAAAACATATATATGTATGAAAATATCCTAACAAAACTCAGTGTGCAATTAATATAAGTTAATAAAAACATTATCATGGTTCAAATGTGAAAGGTCCCATAGCCTCATGGGTATGTGATTAAGCCTCATACTTGATCTCCACCCACTGAAGCCTTTGGAAGGTGGAGTCTTGCTGGAGGAAGTGTGCTGCCAGAGGCAGGCCTTGGAGTGTTACATTTCAGCCATGATTTCTTTACCAGCAAGTTCACAGTCTACTTCCTCCCTGCTGATGTAGAGATGGATGTCCGGCTGTCTGCTCCTGCCACGCTTTCCCTCCCAGAATAAAACTCCACTTCCAAACTCTAATTTGGAAATAAGCCCTTTTCTTCCATAAGGTGCTTTATTCCAGCAATGAGAAAATAACTGCTACAAACACAAAAAAGAAGGAAGGTGGTAGTATCAGATATTGGAAAAGTAAATCACACTGTGTAGGGTGATACCTGTCTTTAATCCCAGCACTTAGGAGGCCAAGGTAGGAGAATCACTATGAATTACATGTATGCCTGAGCTACAGGAGAACCCTATAAGAAAGAAAGAAAGAAAGAAAGAAAGAAAGAAAGAAAGAAAGAAAGAAAGAAAGAAAGAAAGAAAGAAAGAAAGAAAAAAAGAAAGAAGGGAGGGAGGGAGGGAGGGAGGGAGGGAGGGAAGGAGGGAGGGAAGGAGGGAGGGAAGGAAGGAAGGAAGAGAAGTGAGGGAGGGATAAAGGAAGGAAGGAAGAGAGAGAAAGAAAAAGAAAGAAAGAAAGAGAGAAGGGGAGAAAGAAAGAAGAAGGAAGGAGGAAGAAAAAGAGAGAGTGGAAGGAAGGAAGGGAGAGAAAGAAAGAAAGAAAGAGAGAGAGAGAGAGAGAGAGAGAGAGAGAGAGAGAGAGATCAATCGATCACAGTGTAGAGACTGGGTTAGGCTCTGGAGATGTTTAAAGGCTGCAAGCAAAGGCAAGAGATGATTGCAGACATGAGGCCAACGTGAAGGAATACTGTGCATCCGTGTCGCTGTGCTGGGGCATGACAGTGAAGCCCTTCATTAGAATGACTTTGAAGAGGTAAAAGCTATAATGCCTAAAGACTGGAAGTGGGGAGCAAGCCTGGTAACCTGCACTGCACAAGGCACAACTTCCATTATCTGTAGAGAAATGCTGACAAGTTCACTATGGATGTGCCACGTCCATGAAACTGAGATGACTTGAATGCATTTGGCTAATTGCAACTAATATTTAGTGAGGGTATGCTGCATTGCCTTTAAAGAATCACCCTATACTTATAAATTTAGCCATCTGTTCTGGCGTCCCAAAAGAGATACTTTTTACTTTCCTTCCCAGGATTTTAATATTGGGAGACCAACTTTGAGAAAGGACCAGATTTCTCTAGAAGAATAGGGGCATGCAGATTTTTTTTTCTTATAATTTGTAAATCCTCTTTGAAAAGAAAGAGTCTGGAATTCATTTGCATTTGGTAAAGTGTAGTTCTCTATTTCTAAGAATCAAAAGCTAGTAGAAACGTGCCCCCCCCCCCCCTTTTTTGGACACTAAATGATTCTTACCCAACTCTCCAGTTTGATGAGATGTGTCTAGATGAATGAATAGAAAACACGTGAATAAAAATATGTGGGACATTTATAAGTGAGGAGACAAATACTTGGCCAAACAAGATGGAAAGGTTTAATAAAACCCAGGGCATTACAAGATGTTTGACAAGCCAGCATCACACCAGGCTTCTCTTTTTCCTAAAGGGCATGTTTTCCCTCAGACTAACATGTGGAGCAAGAGCCTTAATTTGATAGTCTGCTAGTTGACCTTTCAAATTTGTTTGGACAGGCAATTTTTGTTTAATGTACCTTGTGTTCTCTCTAGGTCCTATAGGCAGTCATGACACTCAAAACCCATACTGAAAGATGTTTGTGTATATGCATATGTATGCAGGTATGCTAAGCAGATGCAAAAAACCAGCCAGTCAGTAGGTTGTTTGTAGATGATCCAGAGGTGAATAAATGCATATGCTGCTGACCATCACTACCCTGCCACAGCCCTCTGCCAGCTATGTGTTTGTAAAGTCCAAGAAAAAACAAAATCTACAATCAGGCTGGAGAGATGGCTTAGTGATTAAGGCCCTTTGACTCTCCAGGTCCCATGAAAGCCAGACATACAAGGTGGGGCAAGCCCACAAGTTCGCACATGCACACAAGGTGGCACACGCATCTGGTATTTGATTGCAGTGGCTGGAGGCCCTGGCATACCAACTCTTTCTCTCTCTCCATCACTTGCTCACTCTTGCTCTCCTCTCTTTCAATTTCTTACTCCCTCTTATAAAAATAGGACCAATGTGTTGGGCTAGCCTCAAAAAAAAAAAAAAAATCTAGTATCTCTGACCCCAAACACACTTTAAAAAAGAACAATTGTGTGCGCGCGCGCGCGCGCGTGTGTGTGTGTGTATGTGTGTACACATGCATATTCACGTGTGTGAGTACACATATGGAGGCTAGGTGACCATTTTTTGGGTGGTCCTTGTCTATCTACACATTGAATGCAGGGCTTTTGCTCTGGATTCTCACCATTCCAGTATTCTGTTCTTTGCTGGGCTCATCAGAGCTTCCGGCTTTTTATGTGGAGGGTCTGTGGACTGAACTCCGGTACCCCAGCATGATGGATGCTTTATTTCTCTAGCCCCCAAAATACATTCTTTTGGTAACAACAGGATATTTTTTCTCTGAAAAGCCTGAAGGCAAAAGTCCCTATTAAGATTCATAAACTCAGTATGGAGGCAATATTAACAAGTGAGAAATCTTCTCTTTTACTACTCACTATTGTTTTCAATTTTACCTTGGAAAAGATCATACTAAACTAGTCAAGAAAAATTATAATGGGTATACATTATTAGGCCAACAGTTACTCTGGTAATACAAACAGATGATACTAGTTCATGAATGGAGACTTTGGTTACCCTGAGATTGTAGACCTTTCAAGAGCAGAAATTGTCATATCACCAGATCTTACCACACGAATGACATACAGGTATGAGCAGAGGGCATTTGTTTTATGCAAAGCCATGGTGAGTGAAGTAACCAATGTATTTCACTACTGGAGACATCCAACTTCAAATGATCTCATTCTAGCCAGGCATGGTGATTCATACCTTTAATCCCAGCACTCAAGAGGCAGAGGTATGAAGACTGCTGTGAGTTCAAGGCCAGACTTGGACTACAGCGTGAATTCCAGGTCAGCCTGGGTTAGAAAAATAAGCAAATATACAAAAAAAAAAAAACCCATCTCATTCTTTGTGGGAACATTGAGTGTTCTCTGTTGCATTCCTACCAAATGCTAGAACAAAAGAGGAAGACCTAAATGCATATATCCATTATTTATTTTAAAAAATAGCAATAATTTGTTCAGGGATTTGGTTGGTGTTTAATTTCTGAGCAACTTCTATCCTCAATGTATTAGACAAGAACCACATGGTTTACAAATAAGGACAATAACTATAGCCTCATAGGAAACAAAGTACTTGGATGCTCTGAACTGCAGTGTACAGAATTATGTGGACAAGCACACTGGGAGGGGGAGGGCCCACTTTTACTCTTTCAATATAGACAGTGGTCCACTGTTGGTCCATGGGGGCATACACAAAGAATGTGGAACTGACCTACTCATAAATCATCATCAGTGGAAAGGGAACTAGGCATGAGGTTTAAATGCTGGCTGTCCTGCCTATTACTTAATTGACCTTGGGTACTCACCTTAAATTTTACTTAACCTTCATCATAATTTCTGTAGCATAAACAAACACTAAGTTAAAATATAGGAGTCTAACAGAGTGAAGATACCTAATAATGATAACAATGATAATAATGCCGAATGTTAAGTACTTATGACCCTAATACTGCAATACATTTAATCTAAAAAAAATGCCTGCGTTACAAAGGTACGTTAACTCTACAGCATAGCAGGTATTGTTTTATCTAAATGGAGAAATTGAGATACAGAACAGTTAACTAACTTTCAAAGAACAAGCAGCTATGTTTGAAAAAGAATGGAGGGCCAGGCCACTGATCCAAAAGCTGATGCTCAGAAGTGGTGTATGCACTCAGCAAGACTTTTATAAGAAAGGAATGAGCAAATCTTTGATAAGGAGACTGCTGTTTTAGTCCCCTTGAATTGAAACTTTTCAGCTTAACATTGAAAGCAGAGTGAGAACACATGATCATCATCAATTCCAAACCAGGATTGTAGTCTAATGAGATAAGAGAAACTGTTGCTCTTTCATTTTAAATCTTCTCTTACACTTAACAAAGATTTTTTTTAATTCTTGCATGGTAAACAAATATCCCAGAGAAGATGTCCCAATTAAAGAGTGACCTATCTGAACTTGCCATAGACCCTTTTGGCTTTTAGACAGGAAAAATCATTTGTTTTTATTTCTCTATCACAACACCTTTTGTTAATTTTTTTTGAGGGAGAGATGAAGAGAAGGAAAGAGGAGGAGAGAGAGAGAGAGAGAGAGAGAGAGAGAGAGAGAGAGAGAGAGACAGAGACAGAGACAGAGACAGAGAGAGAATGAGTGTGCCAGGGCCTTTCAGCCACTATAAATGAACTCCAGACGTGTGTTCCCTTGTGCGCATGTGTGGCATTGCAAGCTTGTGTCACATTTGCTTCTGGCTATGTGGGACCTAGAGATTTGAACAAGTGTTCTTAGTCTTTGCAGGCAAGTGCCTTAACCACTAAGTCATCTCTCCAACCCACAACATATTTAATTAACTGGAAGATTAATGTGGTGTGTGTGTGTGTGTCCTGTATATTGTATGCATCTACATGTGCAGATGTGTGTTCTTCATGCACATGCATGCATGATGGGGTCAGAAGAGAACAAAAGATGTCCTTCTCTTACTGTTCATCTGTATACTTCCTTGAAATGAACCCTCCCTCAACCCAGAGCTTGCTGTCCATCAGTAAGACCTAGCCCATAGATTGGGGTTATAGAAGTGTGTAGTCATACTCAGTTCTTTATGTGGAGCCTGGGGTGTTGAACTCTGGGGTCTTCAGCCCATGAGGCCTTCATGTTTAAGAGGCAAGCACTCAACTTCTGAGCCATCTTCCCAGCCACAGAACTGATGACTTTATCTTAAATACAACTTATTTAATGTAACATATTTTTAGTTTTTCCACACACTGATTGTTGATACAGAAGCTTGTTCACTATTGTTCATCAAAAGGAAGAAAAAGAAGTATTATGAACCTCAGGCTGGTAACAAGTCCTCAAATCAATATAACTTAATCATATGATTCACAAAAGTTTGGCAACTCATGGATAAAACAAACATGTAGGAACTATACCATGCTTCTTCGATTTGCAGAGTCCAAAGCAAGTGCAACATAATCTATCATCTCACAGATCCCATTATGCTAGAGACAGTGAATTCCAAAGATGACTTCACTTTACCATGACCTCCATGCTAATGGTACAATGGAATCATCTGAGGATTTGAAAACTCAAATTTACAAGAAGGTTGTGTATAGCTTAATCTTTACCCAGATTAAACAGTTGTTAAATATCTTTCCACTTTAAGACACTTTTAAACAAATATATATATTTGACAGTGAAAGAGGAGGAGAGACAGAGAGAGAGAGAGGGAGGGAGGGAGGGAAGGAGGGGAGAGAGAGAGAGAGAGAGAGAGAGAGAGAGAGAGAGAGAGAGAGAATGGGCACATCAGGGCCTTCAGCCACTGCAAGCAAACTCCAGATACATTCAGCCCCTCGTGCATCTGGCTTACGTGTGTCCTGGGGAATTGAACCTGGGTCCTTTGGCTTTTCAGGCAAATGCCCTAACTGCTAAGCAATCCCTCCAGCCCAAATATCTTTCCACTTTGAACTCTTTCTTCCTTTCCTGCATTCTTGCCTTTATTCTATATCATTGGTTTGGAGTAAATAGCAGATATTATAGCTAGAGTGGCAGCTGTGGTCTGATACCTTCATTATTCTTCCCCCTTTAATACTGAACTACTAATTTTCCCCATCTGTGGAGAGTTTTGATGTGGAGCATCTTGTGGCTGAGGCTCCTTTTGGACTCGGTCTTTGGCTAAAGAGAATCACCTTGATGGAAGTCATGCCTCTCTCCTGAGTTGGGACACTCCCAATATCAGACTGTTGTCCTACATGCCCTAAATTCAGGACAACTGCTTAGATCACCCTAGCTCCAAAGTTCCCCACACCAGGGGCTGAGGTGTTGGATACGGCAATGCCTAGCAAGTCTCTCTACCCAATCTTGCTGCCTTGTTGCCCCATAGATATTGATCACTAAAACTTTCTGTGGAACACAGCCTATAACAATTCTTCAATAATTTAGCATAACCAAATTTAGCCTGTAAATCTTTCATGAATAATACATATGATAAAACAAAGTTCTGAAAACGTACCTTTGATTCAACATTCTAAACAGAAGTTCTCATACTGAATTTTTTGTTATAGCAATTCTTTTTCTAATTCAGCTTCCAATTCATAACAGCTTATTTTTTTTAGTTGTCATGCCAGTTTATTCTCTGTTAATTCTAAATATTTCTTCCAGTTTCTTTTGCATTTCCTGACACTGACATTTTTAAAGAACACAGGTAAATTCCTTTGTCAAATGTTCTTTATTTTAGGTTCTTTTGTTTCCTTACAGTTAAAGCTTGTCTTATTCCTCATGAATTGTGAATTGGTAATATAATCTTCTCTATTCCTGGATATTATCCTACCAATTCTACAAGATCTTAAACTTCTGTTATCTTTAATTGAATTACTTGGCATACGATAAGCAATCTTTCCCACCATGATGATGATATTGAACTGTGGAAGCGCAATGCAGTCCTTCTGCAGACAGACAAAACAATGACCTGGGGTCTAAATGAAAGATTGCTCCAGCCAACACTGCCGTACATTTCACTGAGGCAGTACCTATGTGAATAGTTATCTTCTCTGATCAGACTCCAGGCCTCAATCTGAATGTTGCCAAACTTCTTTTGAAACAAACTATAGCAAACATAATGAATTTTAAAATACGAATATGTAGAGGTAATAATATGTATCCTATGGCTGAATCCTATGCTAGCTACTGTACGCATTTTAGTTATTATTATGTTCTTCTTGCACTCTCTCTCTCTCTCTCTCTCTCATTTTGGTTTTTTGAATATGGTCTCACTTTAGTTCAGGCTGATCTGGAATTCACTATGTAGTCTCAGGGTGGCCTTGAACTCACGGTGAACCTCCTACCTCTGCCTCCTGAGTGCTGGGATTAAAGGTGTGTGCCACCACACCCAGAGGATATTCTTATCTCTTAACAGCAGCTCTATCATAGTTATTCAGCATCAGTGGTGTAGTGGTTAGCATAGCTGCCTTACAAAAACCTATAATCATTATTCATAATGTCTCAATTTACTGATGAAAAAACTCAGGTGTGAGAGGGTGACTTTTTAAGCTCATATACTTTTCAAACAACAGAATCAGAATTCATTTTATACCACATTGTAAAATTTCTTTGACCAGTGAAGACTGTCCTTCATGGGAGTTTTATAAATCCATAAAAACTCTGGAGTATCAATGCGACTGTATGTTGGTAAATGAATTCCCTAAGGACTAGCTGGTAATCTAGATCTGTAGTCAATGTTTTAAAAGATAGAGAAAAAAAAATCATACCAGCTTTCAAGAAATATGCCATCTTGACTAAAAGCTACATACACATACAAATAAAAAAATGCAGATCACCACCAAAATACTAAATTGTATAGGGCCACAATGAAGAGAACATTAGCTTGAACTATAATGATTATGGAAATCCTAAACAATTCTTCAGTGAGGCCAGCAATTAATTACCTTGTTAGTGAGGACAACTGATAATGCTAGTTAGAAACCAAGGGTCCTCTTCAAAGGAAAGAGGCAAGAGTATTGAAAGTTGCCACTGTAAAGACACTAGATATCTGGAGAAAAATAAAGGAAAATATTTCCACTTGGTTATGTGATGAAATGTATTTACCCATTTTCCAAATTCATATTCCGAACTTCTAACCACAGTGCTTGTGAATGGAAGCCTTTGAAGAGGCAATTAAGGACTGGAGAGATGGCTTAGTAGTTAAGGACCCAGGTTTTATTCCCCTGAACCATGTAAGCCAGAAGCACAAGGTGGGGCATGCATCTGAACTTTATTTGCAGTGGCTGGAGGCCCTGGAATGCCCGCTTTCTCTTTCTCTCTCTCTCTCTCTCTCTCTCTGTCAAATAAATAAATAAAACAGTTTTTAAAAGGGGGTAATTCGGTGAAAATGAGGACATTAAGATGGGTCTAATATATACATATACATATACATATACACATATACACATACACACACACACACACACACACACACACACACACACACACACACACACATATATATATATATTGGTTTTTCGAGGTAGGGTCTCACTCTGGTCCAGGCTGACCTGGGATTCACTATGGAGTCTCAGGGTGGACTCAAACTCACAGCGATCCTCCTACTTCTGCCTCCCCAATTGCTAGGATTAAAGGCGTAGAAAGTCTGACCCCCGTTCAAGAAGAGGAAATTTGGACAGCAACTCATACAGAGTGAAGACATAGAAGAAGACTTCCATATCCAAGCCAAGAAAAAAGGCCCAGGGTGGACTTTCTCACAGGACTAAGAAAGAAGTAATCCTGTCCATCCTCAACCTCAGGTTTTCACCCTCCAATGATGTGAGAAATTAGATTCTGTTGATTAAATATCTATTCTGTGGTAATCTGCTATGGCAACCCTGGGAAACAAGACAGATGCCTCGTCCAAGTCAGATTTTGCTAGGCAAAATGTGTATGTGAGGAAAAGTACAAGCAACTCTGATATATTGACTTAAGAATTCCGCCCCCCCCCCCCCCGAGAAATTCCAACTAGAACAATAACGTCTAACACACTGTCTGGTGAATAGGAAAATCTCCTGAATGAAATAAGAGCCTCCAATACCCAAAAGGGATAAAATGAGTCATCACAAGAGCCTGTGAATGAAAAACAACCACTCTGAGAAAACACATGTAAAAATGACACCATGTGGATTAAGTCGGGAAACACAGGCACACACATGACCTGGGGGTTTCCTCTCCACCAACGAGGGCTCTTCTAGAATTTCAGATAATAAATCTCTCTATTTTTATTTTCTCTTTATCAAAGATATATTTTTACATTATACAATATCTACTTTTTTTTTTCTTATGACTTCACATAGTGAACCAGGTCTATATAAAAAATAAATAAATTTGGAGGGCTGGAGAGATGACTTAGAGGTTAAGCACTTGCCTGTGAAGACTAAGGACCCCGGTTCAAGGCTTGATTCCTCAGGGCCCACGTAAGCCAGATGCACAAGGTGGTGCATGCATCGGGACTCCATTTGCAGTGGGTGGAGGCTCTGGTGTGCCCATTTTCTCCCTCCTTCTCTCTTTCTCTCTCTTTGTCACTCTCAAATAAATAAATAAGAATAAGCAAAAAATTTAAAAATATAAATTTGGAAATATATATATATATATATATATATTCCTGGAAAAAAAGGTTTAGCACAAGTGAGATTTTATTATCTGATCACAAATTTTGTCAAAATACTACCTGGATCAGTGTCATGTTCTGTTCCCTACACAGTGTTTCTAGAATATAGTCTTGGTTTTCCTTGTTCCATCTTGAAGACTGGGGCAGTGGCTCAGTGGACGAAGCACTGACAATGCACTGTTAGTAGATGAGCCCCCACTTCTCCAGAAAGCAGGACAGTGTCAACAAGCAGGGTCCCAGCTAGCTTATGGTGAGAAAGGAGGCAAGGACAGGGGAACCCCTAGAACCTCATGGACCGACCAGCCACCTGGAGCCCAGACACAGTGGTGAACCCCAAACAGTATGGAAGGCTTTTCCTTTCATGGAACTCAATATACTACAGAAAACAGGCAATTTAAGTAAGCAAGGAGTTAGTTTTGTTTTTTTTAAAATTTCTATTTATTTATTTGAGAGTGACAGACAGAGAGAGAAAGAGGCAGAGAGAGAGAGAGAGAGAGAGAGAGAGAGAGAGAGAGAGAGAGAGAGAGGAGAGTGGGCACGCCAGGGCTTCTAGCCACTGCATACAAACTCCAGACGCGTGCGCCCCCTTGTGCATCTGGCTAACGTGGGACCTGGGGAACCGAGCCTCGAACCGGGGTCCTTAGGCTTCACAGGCAAGCGCTCAACCGCTAAGCCATCTCTCCAGCCCTAGTTTTATCTAATATCAGTTAGTGATAGAAGATACTTACTCTGCTATTGCTGCTCTCAGCTGTGCTCACCATAAGCTCCTGGGTCCTCACCTGTCTCCGTGTTCCATCTTGCTACCAGTGTCCTGGGCCTATGGAAGTCCACCATGGGTTCCAGCTTTCTACACCAGTCGAGGGATCAAACGGGGGTACCCAAGCTTGAGCAATGGGCATTATATCCACTTAGCCATCTCCCCATCATGTTGAGGTTGTTTGTTTGGTTTTCGAATCATAGGTCTCTTATTATGTAGCCCAGGATGGCCTAGAACTTGAGATCCTCTGCCTCAGCCTCCTGGGGACTGGGACTACGGATATGTGCCACCACACGCGACTCATCTACCAGTCTGGGAGGCACAGAGGCGTAGTGCTGGCTGTGCATGGCTCTTGTAGCTGTACTGGGTAAGTAAGAGCAAAAGAAAGAAATCTCATGGCAAGACGGGAAGTCAGAGTGATGGCGGAGGGGGCAGTCTGCTATTTCATTACCACCATTTGAAAGACATCACTAGGTTTCCATAAGAAATGTTCTAATCCCTTTCAAGAGCAGAACCCAACAATCTACTCATGTCCCACTGAGCCTCATCTCTTTTTTTTTTTAATTTTTTTAAAATTAATTTATTTATTTGAAAGCGACAGATACAGAGAGAAAGACAGATAGAGGGAGAGAGAGAATGGGCTCGCCAGGGCTTCCAGCCTCTGCAAACGAACTCCAGTGCGCCCCCTTGTGCATCTGGCTAACTTGGGACCTGGGGAACCGAGCCTCGAACCAGGGTCCTTAGGCTTCACAGGCAAGCGCTTAACCGCTAAGCCATCTCTCCAGCCCTGAGCCTCATCTCTTAATGAGCCTTTCACTGCTTACAACACAATACTAGCACATAGACCCTCATGGATTCAGACCATATCCGAACCATAGCACTAAGCGACCCACAAATAAAAATGGCAGAAAAATTTAACTGATCATATGTAACTGAAAATAGTATCTATAAATATCAGGTTTGCAAAATTTTGCAAACTAAGTTTCATATCCATACTAAGGTTGAACTGAAGCTACTTTCCATACACTAAAGCTTAAGTAAGCTAGCTAATGCTCAATTCTAGAATATTTTAGGTTTTACTTTTATTTTTAAGAGGAGAAAGAATCCATTTTAAAAAGTGCCACCCTAATAGTTAAAATTTTGCAAAAGGAGGCTGAAAAAGTTGTTCAGTGGTTAAGGTGCTTGCAGAGCCTAATGACCCAGGTTTGATTCCCCAGTACCCATGTAAAGCCAGATGCACAAAGTGGTGGGTTGGGGGGTATGCATCTGCAGTTCTTCTGCAGTGGCAACAGGCCCCGTTGTGCCCACTCTCTCCCTCTTTCTCTCTCCCTCTTTCTTTCTCTCTCTGCTTGCAAATAAACAATCAAAAACTTTCCATTCTTGTGTGTCTCGCTCTGTGCTTGCAAATAAACAAATGGAAATATTTTTAACTTTAAAATTTGGCAAAAGGAAAATCGCCTTGACCACTTGCTTCAGATTTTGCCATATGAAAAGCACAGAAGCAGGAAGAACAATTTTTTTAAGCAGTTCAAGACAATCATGTGAAATGCAGCTATTCCAATGAAAGCTAGAACACACCAAGAGCCATTTTAACTTACTTAAAAAAAAAAAACTCCTCTTTGCAACATCTTAAAAGTTATCTCTGTACATTTATATCAAAAATAATGAAAAAAATATTGATAAATGAACATTTTATTTATTTATTTATTTATTTGAGAGCGACAGACACAGAGAGAAAGACAGATAGAGGGAGAGAGAGAATGGGCGCGCCAGGGCTTCCAGCCTCTGCAAACAAACTCCAGACGCGTGCGCCCCCTTGTGCATCTGGCTAACGTGGGACCTGGGGAACCGAGCCTCGAACCGGGGTCCTTAGGCTTCACAGGCAAGCACTTAACCGCTAAGCCATCTATCCAGCCCGATAAATGAACATTTTTAAAACTGTTTAATTTTCATTTATTTGAGAGAGAGGAAAACAGGCAGAGAGAGAGAGAGAGAGAGAGAGAGAGAGAGAATGGTCATTCCAGGGCCTCCAGCCACTGCAAACGAACTCCAGATGCATGCACCACCTTGTGCATCTGGCTTATGTGGGTCCTAGGAAACTGAACCTGAGTCCTTTGTCTGTGTAGGCAGGCACCTTAACCACTAAGCCATCTCTCCAACCCAGTAAATGAATATTTTTTTAAAAATCAAATGGGTAAATGTTTGGAAGATTTGTATATAGAATCTATGATGCTACCATGTGTTGACTTAACTATCCTTCATCTCTTCCCCCTTTCCACTTCCTTTTTCTTCACATGTATGAGAACTTTACAAAATTAATTTTATCCCAACCCTATTTAACCAAATTCAGGACTATATCTATAAAGAGTGATCTGAGGTGAGAAGGAGAAGTCCTAGGTTACTCTAATGGTTTCCACTATCTAGTTGCTTTCCCATCACAGAAGAGCTTCACTGGCTCAGGATCCTTTAGTATTCCCCACAGCCACAAGTACCAGATGTCCAGAGAGTCTCACACCTTCCAAAAACTTCCATAAATACATTTACAACAGGAAGAATGAGAGCTCTGCACCCTCATTCGCTTTCTAGTCCTTCCCGACATGTCCATATGCAACGACATACTCAACACACCCATGGCTGGTGCTACAGTTGTTCGTTTAATGGGAAGAAATAATTCAGGGCAGAAGTGAGAATTTTGTTAGATGAGAAGAGCAGTCATTTCCTCCAATATTTGCGAATGCATTTTTCCTACGATTCATCAAGCACCTTTTTATAAGAAAGGTAATTAAGAAAACCTTGTTTATTGATAAACAAACACACATACACACACACAAAAACACTGAAACGTTGTGAGAAATGTGTGCAGACAACCAGGGCAGTGTTCTGTAAATACAGAATTAATCTTAATTGAATTGATACTTGGTAACTATGTGGTCTCTGGCTGCCTCCGTTAACATAGTTCATTTGTATTTTCTTAGCTAAGGATGCAGGAAATCTGACTTAAATGCACTGAAGAACATACTTCAAAGATTAAAGCAAAGTTGGCTGTTTCTGAGCTAGTGTTATGGAGAATAACAATATCCTAACATTAGTTTGTAATGGAAAAACAAGAACTAACGTGATCTGTTAAGGTTGGTGACCTGACAAGAGATGGGAAGGAAGTGATCATCATAAATATATGTGGGCAGAGATGAGAAGAAGCATTTTTATAGAGAGCAGGAATCAGATCATGGAATTATGAATTTGGGAGAAGGGATCTGCCATGCAGGGATCATGCTGTCGTTCAACGAATGTTTAATGAATTTCTAAGTACTATACTCCAAATGAGGCTCTGTCTTTATGGTGGTGGCGAAAACAAGAAGGGAAGCATCTCTACCTTCTTTGGTACCAGCTATTTAGTAGGGAAGAATAAATTACAAATTTTTCTGAGTAAAGCAGAGGAAAGGCAGAACAGGAGAGATCTGCTTTGAACTTAGTAATGAGGTACACTTCCTCCACTTTCCCCTTCACAACTCCACTCTCCATCATATCCCCTCCCTCTCTGCATCAGTCTCTCTTTTATTTTGATGTCATCATCTTTTCCCCCTATTATGAGGGTATTGTGTGGGTATTGTTAGGCACTGCAAGATCATTGATATCAAGGCCAATTCTTGTCTCAACAGTTACGTTGTAAGGAGTCATATTCTTCCTTTGGCTCTTACATTCTTTCCACCACCTCTTCTGCAACGGATCCTGAGTCTTGGAGGGTGGGATAGAGATGTTTCAGTGCTGGACACTCCTCTGTCACTTCTTCTCAGCACTGTGTTGCCTTTTGGGTCATCCCAGTGGTCTCATCATCTAAAAAGAGAAGCTTCTCTAATCAAATGTGAGAGTAGCAGTAATCCACGAATATGAACATTAAGTGTAGTGCTTACTGGCCAGTTTGGTGAGCATAACATATGCATTTAGCCAGACAAGAACAGGCTTTATACCCCAAAGGCTCATGACCTCCCCTGCCAGACTTTTGATTACATTTTCAGTACCTGGCATGTATTCCCTCCCATAGAGTGGGCCTCCAGTCCAATTAGAGAGCAGTTGGTTTCCCCAAGAGCAGACATGCCACAATTGCAACCATTTGGTCATTTGGCCTAGCTGGCCAAACTTGAGGCTTCCAGTGTCCACTGTTTTCACCACTGATGACTTCTGTCTCCCATAGGGCTGCAAGCAGTGCAGCTTTTTCCAGATGTATAAGTGGCAAACATTTTCTCCCATTCTGTAGGTTGTCTTTTTGCTTTATTCACAGTATCCTTTGCTATAAAAAAGCTTTATTTCATGAGATCCCAATATTTGATTAGTGGTTTTATTTCCTGAGCAATTGTGGTTATATTCAGAAAGTCATTGCCTATCCCAGTATGTTGAAGGGTTTCCCCTACTTTTTCCTCTAGCAATTTCAGAGTTTCAGGACTGATATTAAGGTCCCTGATCCATTTGGACTTGATTATTGTGATGGAGAAAGACAAGGATCTATTTTCATACTTCTATATATAGATATCCAGTTTTCCTAGCACCACTTGTTGAAGAGGCTGTCTTTTCTCCAGTGAATATTTTTGGCATTTTTGTCAAAAATCAGATTCTGTATCTGCCTGGATTAACATCAGGGTCTTCTATTCTGTACCATTGATCTATGTGTATGTTTCTGTGCCAGTACCATGCTGTTTTGTTAGTATGGCTTTGTAATATAGCTTAAAATCGGGTATGGTGATACCATCACCCTTATTTTTGTTGCTCAAAATTGTTTTGGTTGTTTGAGGATTTTGTGCTTCCAAATGAATTTTAGGATTTTTTTTCTATTTTCATGGGCAATGCTATTGGAATTTTAATGGGGATTGCATTAAATGTGTATATTGCTTTTGGTAAGATTGATATTTTCACAATATTGATTTTTCCAATCCAAGTACATGGGATGTCTTTCCATTTTCTAGTGTTTTCTGCAATTTCTTGCTTGAGTGTTTTGAAGTCCTCATTATAGAGATCCTTTGCTTCCTTGGTTAGGTTTATTCCAAGGTACTTTATTTATTTATTATTCCAGGGTAATTTATTTATTTACTTATTTATTTATTTATTTATTTATTTTTGAAGCAATTGTGAATGGGAGAGATTTAATCCTTCACATATTTATTGTTAGTCTACACATTACTAAAAGTGTTTATCAGCTCTAACAGTTTGCTGATAAAGTCTTTAGGGTCCTTTATGTATAAAATCACATCATCTGCAAATAAATGATAATCTGATCCCTTCCTTTCCAACTTGTATCTCTTTTATGAGTCTCTTGCCTTATTGCTATAGCTAAGACTTCCAGTACTATATTAAATAAAAGTGGGAACAGTGGACACCCTTGTCTTATTCCTGAATTTAGTGGAAAAGCTTCAAGTGTTTCCCCATATAGTATCATGTTGGCTGTAGGTTTGTTATACACAGCTTTCATTATGTTGAGATATGTTCCTTCTATTCCTAATTTCTGTAGGACTTTTACCATGAAGGGATGTTAGATTTTGCCAAATGCCTTTTCTGCATTTATTGAGATGATCATGTGATTTTTGTCCTTTTATATACTGTATTACATTTATCGATTTGCCTATGTCGAACCATCCCTGAATCTCTAGGACAAAGCCTACTTTGTTGGGGTGAATAATCTTTCTAATATATTCTTATATCTACTTGCTAATATCTTGTTCAGAATTTTTGCATCTATGTTCATAAGGGATATTGGTCTATAATTTCCTTTTCTTCTTCTGTCCTTGTCTGGTTTTGGTATCAGGGTGATGCTAGCTTCATAGAAGGAGTTCGGTAGAGATCCTTTTCTACTTTATGGAAATGTTTGAGAAGCAGTAGAGTTAGTTCTTCCATGAAGGTCTGGTAAAATTCACTAATGAATCCATCTGGGCCTGGACTTTCAGTTGGGAGACTTTTTATAACTGTGTGAATCTCTATACTTGTTATTCTATTTAAATGGTTTATCTCATCTTGATTTAATTTTGGTAGGTCATATGAATCAAGGAAATCATCCATTTCTTTCAGACTTTCAAACTTAGAGGCATATATATTCTTAAAGTATGTCCTTATGGTTTTCTGAATTTCTTTTGTATCTGTTGTAATTGTGACTTTTTCATCTTTAATTTTATTAATTTTTGTCTCTTCTCTCTTCTGGTCAGATTTTCTAAGTATTTATCAATCTTGTTTATCCTTTCAAAGAATCAACTCTTTGTTTCATTTATTCTTTGGAATTTTTTTGTTTCTATTTCATTAATTTCTGCCCTAATGTTTATTATTTCTTTTCATCTACTGATTTTTTGTTTGCCTTGTTCTTTTTTCCAAGGCCTTAAGGCAAAGCATTAAACTGTTTATTTGTGAACTCTCTAGTTTCTTAATATGGGCACTTATAATATAGGATATAAATTTCCCCCTTAGGACTGCCTTCATTGTGTTCCAAATGTTTTTCTATGTTGTGTTCTCATCATCATTTGATTCTATGAATTTATTGATTTCCTTTTTGATTTTTTTCAATGACTCATTCATCATTCAACAGTATGCTGTTTAATCTCCATGAATTTATGTATGCTGTGTAGTTTTTCTTATTGCTGATTTGTAGTTTAATCCCATTATGGTCAGATAGAATACAAGGGATTATTTCAATTTTTCTGTATTTGTTAAGATTTGCTTTGTGTCCTAATATATGGTCTATTTTGGAGAATGTTCCATGTGCTGGTAAGAAAAATGTATATTCTGCAGCATTTGGATGAAATGTTCAGTACATATCTGTTTGTTAGGTCCATTTGTTCTATGACATCATTTAATTCAGATGTCTCTGTTTATTTTTTTGCTGGGATGACCTGTTAATTGATGAGAGTGGGTATTGAGGTCACCCACTACAATTGTGTTTGGTATTATCTATGACCTTAAGTCTAATAGTGTTTATTTGATGAAATTGGGAGCCCCCATGTTAGGTGCATATATGTTTAGGTTTGTAATGTCTTCCTGCTGGAGTGTTCCTTTAATCAGTATAAAGTGACCTTCTTTATCTTTCCTAACTAATGTTGGACTGAAGTCCATCCTGTCAGATATTAGGATAGTGACCCCTGCTTGTTTCCTAGGCCCATTTGCTTGAAATACCATTTTTCATTCTTTCACCCTAAGGCAGTGTCTATTTTTTATTGAGAGATGGGTTTCCTGGAGGCAACAAACAGCAGGATCCTGCCTTTTAATCCAGTCTGCAAGCCTGTGTCTTTTGGTTGGGGCATTGAGGCCATTGGTATTAAGCATATTATTGAAAGGCATGTGTTTATTCTCTCCATTCTTCTTGTTTTATAGTGTTTCTGATTTCCCTTGACTCTCTAGTTTTAACTGTTGTTTGGGTATGGTTTATTTTTTCCTGTTTCTGCCTGTATGATTTACTTTCTCTTTAGCATGGAGGATTTCTTGAACTATTTCCTGTAGATCTGACTTAGTTGTTATAAATTCCTTCAGCCTGTTTTTTTTTTTTTATTGTTGTTGTTGTTGAATGTCCTTATTTCTCCTTCAATTTGGATACAAATTAGTTGAAAATAGTAAAGCCAACCTTGACTATGTAACCCATAACCTGCCCTAATATGGAAAGAGACATTAGCACTTCCAGTGAAGGCCGATGTACCTGTTCTTTTTGTTGGTCAGCCTCATTACCTTTTGGGGTGGCTTCCAATCTCACCGATGCTGAGTGCCCGCCTCCATCTCTCCATGTTGTGCTTTGCAGCTGGTGCTCTGATCAGCTGTGCTCGCTGTCTTGCCACTGGGGGCTGAATGTGTTCTCCAGGGGCTTGTGGTTTTGAAAGTTGGGGTACGGGAGAGTCCAGGAGGCCTGGCGTGGGGCTTGAACTCCTTAGCTGAGCTCTGCTGTCTGCTTCAGGTTTGATGAGGTTGGAAAATCCCCTTGTTTGGTCTTTGCTCCTGCAGCCGGGTGCCAGGCCAGCTAGGCACGCAGATCCTCCTTTCTGGTAGATTTTGGTCTCTCTTGCTTCTCAGCTATGGCCGATAAATACCTATACACCTCCACTTTTTGGAAGAAAAGTGTGTTTTGCTGTGGTGTTGCTTAAATCCCTCCCTAGGCTGGCTTGGTGTGACTTCTTACCCAGAAGATTGAAATGAATTCTTATTTTGACTTTAGTTTCATGTCTTTATTCCAGATTTTATTTTCCTGAAACACAGAAGACTAACTGGCTAAAAAAAAAAAAAAAAAAAAAAGGCAAGGTTGGGCCATTGTTCCCATTTCTTCAAAAGTTTTCTGGTGTAGAGTGCTGAAAAGTTAATACCTCCAGGGGAATCTAATCAGAAGCACAGCTGTTGAGCGGGACTGGAAAGTCACAGGGAGCCGATCCAAGAGTGATTGCAGCCAGAAAATCATGGATGAGTTTCCAGTGGAGTACTGGTCGAAGGTGAGGCCAAGAACGTTCGGTATAATGATCAAGTGAATGTCTTATGTCATATGTGACACCGAGTCCCCACAATGACGTAATCACCCCACTGAGAGTGCAGGACTGGGTCCTTGAGGAACTGCTCTGTCACTACGAATTAAGTGCTGACACAAAGTAGAGCTAGCTGTCACTACGCATCCTTTGAAGGGAAGCATGTGAAAGGGATCCTGGAAGCTTAAGTGAGAGCAAAACATGTGATGCTAAATCATGATTTTTTTTTTTGTACGTTAACTAACAGCATTCTCCCTGTCTCCCCTCGTCCCGTCTGAATCAGGTCTTCGTGGCACACATATAATTGAGTGTGATGGAGGTGGGCCTGGAAGAATGAGCCCATGGGACCATGTAGCCAAACACAGCTGCGGAAAACAAGCCTCACTGTGTGGAAAAAAAGCTGTGATCGACAAGAGGAGCGGGAGGGCCGCCAGGAGAAATCACTGATTCCTCACTCCAAGGGCGGCTCCAACAAAAGACAGGGTGAAACGGGCGTTTCCGAGGGTGACGGATGCAGTTTGTCCTTGAGGACCTCTCTATCCTAGTATGGCGGGGAAGACGAGCAATTAGAGTCAGATAATTATTTCCATAGATTTATCTCGGTGCATTTTTTTTTTAATTGAGATTTTTCTGACACAGAATTGGCCTCACCCAAGTCCTGCAAGTATCAATGCAATTCAAATCCTGGAAAGTGGAGCATAAACAGTATAAACCACATTGCTTAAAAATCTGTCCTCAGATAACATCAGATAATCTCTAATTTCCTTTCCAGACAAACAATGGTTTCTTGTCTTCATACTTTTGAAGTAGAAATAAAGATCAAGACCACTAAAAACATAAATGTCATCATCTCCCTAGCCAAGAGCAAGTGTGAGAAATAGTATATAGTTGCTACAAAGTTTTCATAAAAGCCTATGTATCCATGACTCAACTGACATTTTAAGAAAAAGAAAACTGCTAACAAAGACCATTTGCCAAGGTATAGTTATTTGCTTTGTTAAGATTATGTTGGCGTGGAGAATATGAAGAGAAAAAAAAAATCCACTAATGTGGTAATTCTACATAAATGTATTTGAAAAAGGCCTGTGTACAATGCGTCAAGGAGAATCTGATTGGAGGATAAGAAAGCTCAAGTTCAAAGTTTAGAATTTGGGAATAATTTTGTCGTGTATGCACCCTTGTGAAAATAAGAACAAACTGAGAAGGAACTAAAGGAGATGATGGGAAGACCCCCACGGAAGACTTTCATTCATGCTAACAAAGGAGGGTGTCTATATCAATTCTTTTCCATTCAAAATGATGACTGGCCATCCACATTGACTCCACCATCATGCTGAGCCCAGTTCAAGATTCAAAGTTAAAAAACACACCGTACTTACAAAAAGCATATAATTCTCAGAAAAGAAAAATTGCATATTTGATTAGTGAGGAACTAATTCTATTAGGTCCCGTTTAGCAAGGCTTTGGTCAAAATGTCATATTGAAAGAACAGTCTTTGAACCCAGCAGACCTGGTTTCAAACCCTTGCTGGACTAGTAACAAGTAGTAATATTTTGTATAATGCACTTTACATTCTGGCATTTTTACTATTTTAAATTCGACTAGTATTATGTCTTCTCTATAGCATAGGCTGGGAAGAGGGTGTGATAGAACTGCTAAGTTCTCAACCATTATTGCTCACAATTGTACCTTAACACAACTACCTAAGCTGTGCCTGGCTGTACGCCTTGCCACATGGTCCCATTCCTTTTCCTTCCCCTTGTCTACTTGTCCTCTTACTCATAGTTCTAGAATTCTCAGCTTAGGTTATTTCCACCAGCAGGATTTTTTTTTTTTTTTTTTCCTGAGGTAGGGTCTCACTGTAGCCCGGGCTGACCTGGAACTCACTATGTAGTCTCAGGGTGGCCTCGAACTCACAGTGACCCTCCTACCTCTGCCTCCTGAGTGCTGGGATTAAAGGCATGTGCCACCACGCCTGGCTCACCGATAAGTTTTCTATGACTATCAGCCTCACCTTTAGGAAAAGATATACCTGTTCCTCTGTGCTCCTGTGTATGGCGCACCCTTAAATTTTATCTTTATCACATTGTTGAGATTCTGCGTGTATTTTTCGCTCACTGAATTTTGAACTCTGAGAGGACAGAGACTGTGTTTCATTTACCTTTGAATCTAATAGTGTGATTTTCTTCTCATTAGTGATGAACACAGCATTCACTCTACCATCTCCTTTGGAAGCAACAGTACCTGGGTTGGGGATAAAAGTTGTGACCATAATAGAACATGAACTACCATTCTGCATATCTCCCCTCAGATATTATTGCTATATGTGACTTTTGCTGTAGTCCAGCAGAACACAGAAGCATTAGGCCCATCATGAACCCACCAAAAAAAGGGGGGGAATCATAGGTACCAGTGAGACCCACCTTGCTCATTCAAAACACTTTAAAAAAAAAAAAATTGTGCTCGCTTCGGCAGCACATATACTAAAATTGGAACGATACAGAGAAGATTAGCATGGCCCCTGCGCAAGGATGACACGCAAATTCGTGAAGCGTTCCATATTTTTTCCACGCGGGAGGCCCAAAAAAAAAAAAAAATTATTTATTTATTTATTTATTTGAGAGCGACAGAGACAGAGAGAAAGACAGATAGAGGGAGAGAGAGAATGGGCGTGCCAGGGCTTCCAGCCTCTGCAAACGAACTCCAGATGGGTGTGCCCCTTGTGCATCTGGCTAACGTGGGACCTGGGGAACTGAGCCTCGAACTGGGGTCCTTAGGCTTCACAGGCAAGCGCTTAACCGCTAAGCCATCTCTCCAGCCCTCAAAACACTTTTTATTTGCAACATAAACAGTATGAGTCGCAGCCAGTCAAATGCCATAAAGGGAGGTATGAAGAGGAAGATGATGAGGAGAAACCCTGCTCTTCCTCCTTATATCATGTACAGATCCCTAAGAATGCAACATCAAGTGGCCAGGTTGTTTGTAGACTCTACTATTGAGGTTCACATTAAATGAACCAAATATTATCGAAAATTAAATTTGGATCTTTCTTATTTTATTTATTTATTGAGAGAGAGAAAGACAAAGAGAAAGAAAGAGAGAGAGAGAATGGGATGCCAGGGCCTCTAGACACTGAAAATGACCGCCAGACACATGCGCCACCTCGTGCGTCTGGCTTTACTTGGGTCCTGGGAAGTCAAACCTGGATCCTTTGGCTTCACAAACAAGAGCCTTAACCACTAAGCCATCTCTCCAGCCCTAAATTTGTCTCATGTTTAAGTTTCATCTGTAAAATTTCCTCTTCAGCAGAAAGATAACTGTAGAAAGAATTTCAAACTGGAGGGGATTATACATGTAATCTAATCTTCGATTTGGACTAGTATATGAAAGTAGGTTAACAGTCTTCCCAGGGCCACCTATTCAGTGCCTGGAAGTAGCCCAATAAATGTATAATTTGAAGTGGCATAAATCTACTTTATTCCCTATAAAGTTCTGAAATTTGCTTTAATTAACAATTCTTTTTTTTTTCTAGACAGCTAAAAGTACTTTTTCTCCCCAATTTAAAAGCTATCAAATACTTCAAAGGGTGCTTGAAAACTGGCAAATCACTTATTTATAAAGCTTATTGGTTTTTGTCTGATGTGTAAGATCCTTAATCAGTGGTTTTCTGTACAGAATAGCAGCTGATTACCAACACCTCGTTAGAGACCAATGGCCACCTCTCTGCAGCCAAGACAACATACAGGGCAGTGTGTTTGTGCTTGTTTTCTCTGCTCAGAGAATGCACTCTGAGCTACATGCTTAAGTGCACAGGGTTTGGTTGGCAAGGGTCATGTGTTGAGTTTTCAAGTCTATTTGAACAACAACAAAAAGTTGTCATCTTATAGTAATAAAATACGTTACTTTCCAAAAAAACAAAGACAACAACAACAACAAAAGCAAAGAATTCATATGGGAGTAGACAGAAATACTAGCCAGTAAAATGCTAGCCAGTGTACTTTCCTGAGAAAGCCAAGCTTAACATAAATATTATTTTTTGGCACTTTTAATTCTTGGCAATTTGAAGGCTTCTTTTAGTGGGTCTTTCAAAGTGGAATTAAAGAAGCCTTTCAGAGCATGGGCCTGGGTGTCCTCAGAGGCTAAGAGCATAAATTTACTGTGAAATGGTAACTATTGTCAAATATTCAAATAAATACAGTGACCTGAAATAAACTAGCCTAGTATACTCTACCAGATTTTACTTTTGGGGAATGGCATTGGAAATGTCTTTGTAAATAGGAAAGATGTGCTAGGTATCATAAACCAAAATATTAGAAAAAAAAGTAATTCTTATTTTTTAAATCAAATATTGCCTGTTAACTACAGAGTTTTCCCCAAAATGTGGTTTCAAACTGGCAGGAAAGTATGTCTGGTATGTAACAAGCCATACACAATTGTTCTACTATGTAATGAAAAGAATTAGAATACAGTTGTCATTGCTAAAATGTCTATCAAAGAAACTTTCTGACTTTAAGTACTTTGCTTTTTTTCTTTTAAATACTTCCTGAATTTTTCTCCAAAATAAAAATAGAATGATAGAGCTTGCTTAACATTGCTTCTGAACAATCTGAAGCACAGAGGACAGAAAAAAAAATCAATAAATCTATTATAGGAAAAAAGTCATTAAAAAAAAAAACAGGGCAGGAGAGATGGCTTAGCAGTTAAGGGGTTTGCCTGCAAAGCCTAAGGACTCATGTTCAACTCTCCAGGTCCCACATAAGCCAGATGTAGTGACCCAAGCATGCAATGTCACACATGTGCACAAGGGGGCGCATGCATCTGGAGTTCCATTGTGGTGCCTGGAGCCCCTGGTGTGCCAATTCTCTTTCTCACTCTTTCATACATTTAAGATAAGTCTGTTGGGCATGCCTCAAAAGTAAAGAAAGAAATAAATAAAATTAGGCTGGCATGGTGACTCACAACTTTAATCCCAATACTCTGGAAGCTGAAGTGAAAGGATGGCCATGAGTTTGCGGCTAACCTAGACTACAGTGTGAGTTCCAGGCTGGCCTAGGCTAGAATGAGGCCCTGCTCAAAAAAAAAAAAAAAAAGCCAAAATGGTTTTTCAAAGCATCATATCTTACAAAGATATTCTTTAACATTTTTACATGTTACAGGGAATAAAACTACTTAAAAAAGTTGGAGGGACAAAAGCTGCCTCCCCCACTCTGCTGACTCTCTGTAAATGGTCCTAACCAGTATTGGACAGTGCAATCTTTCCTGCTGGCCAGCCAGGCTCAATGTGACAACTGGTGAAAAGGTGGCGTGTCTGTCGTGGGGGAAACCAACTATTCTCTGCTTGGATTTGAGGCCACTCCACAGCTGCACAGGAGAGAATTCCTGCCTGCTACTGAAAAGCTAATCAAAAACCTATGGCTAAGGAGGTTGTAAGTCCTAGGGAAGAAGTTCCTACTATTGTCTGGCTAAATGCATATATTATGCCCAACAAACCACCCTCTAAATATTTATATCTGTGCCCACATATCAATGCTACTCTAACTTTTGGTTAGAGAGGCTTCTCTTTCCAGATGGCAGTAATCATTAAACTCATCAAAGTGCTGAGAAGAAGGGCAGTGGAGAGTTCAGCACTAAGTGAGACATCTGTAGGTGTCACACCCTCCAAGGCTCAGGGAGCAAAGCAGGCGAGGTGGCAGAAAGGATCTGAGAGCCAAAGGAAGGGGAGGAGTGCTTCGTAATACTGTCTTCCAGACACAAAGTAGTCATGGCATTCGTGACTTCACAGTGGCTGACACTACCCACACCAGACCTGAAGAATAGGAGGGAGAAAATGACATCAAACGATAACAGGGACTACTTGAAAAGAAGAAGGGATTCTGTGGAGGGGGGAGAGGCAAAAGGGAAAGGAAGGGTGGTGAGAGGGGATTATGATTATTGTATATAGCCCATATTTATAGAGGCTGTCAAAGAGTTTAAAAGTTGGGCTGGAGAGATGGCTTAGCGGTTAAGCGCTTGCCTGTGAAGCCTAAGGACCCCGGTTCGAGGCTCGGTTCCCCAGGTCCCACGTTAGCCAGATGCACAAGGGGGCCACGCATCTGGAGTTCGTTTGCAGAGGCTGGAGGCCCTGGCGCGCCCATTCTCTCTCTCTCCCTCTATCTGCCTTTCTCTCTATGTCTGTCGCTCTCAAATAAATAAATAAAAATTTTAAGAAAAAGTTTAAAAGTTGAGCAGGGCGTGGTGGTGCACGCCTTTAATCCCAGCACTAGGGAGGCAGAGGTAGGAGGATCGCTGTGAGTTCAAGGTCACCTTGAGACTCCATAGTGAATTCCAGGTCAGCCTGGGCTAGAGTGAGACCCTACCTTGAAAAACCAAAAAAAAGTTTAAAAGTTAAAAAAGGAAAATAGCTTTCTAGGAACATAAAAACAACAAAGATTATGGGATGTAAAGAAAAAGAAAGAAAAATAAATCAATAGAAATTTCAGAAGTTAATTTTTAAAAAAATCTAAATACTATGCAGCTCTCCTTTGTTTACCTACTATGCTATATCACCCTGTGTATGAATGTCTGAGTGAAAAATAAAAATAAATCTCACTATCATCAGCAGTGACAGAACTATTAACAGACTCTCTATGAATATGGGAAGGTAATCTCAGGATCAGATGGCAGGAATTTATATAGAACCTTTCAAATAAAGACTCGATCATCTCATAGGGCAGATCTAACCTGCTACTGTTCATCTGTGTCTAAACACTAACATGTTTATTGACATTTTCAGCACTATGAAAGACTGAGGAAACATAAAATCAATACATAAATAAATTACATCCTCCTGGGAAGAAAGTAAATATTAAATGTGTTGCTCTAAAGGCTTTAATAATATGACTTTTTGTAAGAAATCTGAAGGAATCCACCAAATTCTTGGTCTTCCTCCGCTCTGTCAGTTTCCTGGCTGTTTACAAATCATAGTCATTGAAGCTATACCACACCCAAGCACTCCCCTCTTTCTCCTACGTTCCCTTCCCTTCTTTCTTCCTTCTTCCCCCCACTATCTTTCTTTCCACAGTTATGGTCCCTACAGGAGATGGCGTACACAGAATAAGAGAATTTGAAGATATTTTGTTTCCACGGACACCATAGAAACATGTAGAAGGAGATGAGAGAATGGGAGTCACATGAAGTTCTTCATCCTGGAGAATGAGCTAGTCCTTCTCAACACAAAGGAAGAAAGGCAAAAAGATCCCATTAGATCATATGGTCACGAAGATACTCCAAAGTGAGCTTTTGTGGAGAGTGGCCTAAGCTATAGCCAGTGCTTTCATGGATCAAAAGCATGCAGAGTTAGGGCATAATACCAAGCCTCCAAGACCAAGAGAGGGAGAAACAGGAATGGGTGGGAAGATATGGAACTGAAGAAGTGAGAATCTATTCAGTACCCCTTTAACAGTTGTTATAACACAGCTGAATTTCTGCTTGCATGTATTAGAAATTAAAACAATGGTGCAAATCATTGCAAGGAACATTAATGAAGAATCCATTATATTAACTGTGAATGAACAATGAAAATACATTTTTAATTATTATAATCATAGATACTTGTATAAGATGACTTTCAAGTCATATGTTTTACCTAGATAAAGCAAATTGGTGAAAATATGTTTGAGTTTATAAATATGTATGTAATTGACATACAGATTAGTAAATATTTTGAATTATCTTCCCTTTGTGTCATCCATTAAATTCTAATATTTCCATGACTAATCAGGAGCTTCCTGAATGTGTTTTACTTTTTTAGATCTGGTCTATATATCGTATCTAAAAAGACAAGAGATAAAGAGCCAATCGGTAGATTCCTCTAATACTCCTGTCGTATAAAAATTGTCTGCAAGTTAATGTTACCTTTTTGTTCTTGTAAATCTAAATCATGCCTCTGAGAAAAGATGGGATGAGAATCACTTCCTATCTCTGTTTAGTAACTGGGTCCATACCAGGAGTCCTCAAGTAGATTTATGTGTTCCGCACGTAAATCACTGTGGTCATTTCTCTGAAATAATGAATAGTCCCAAATAAACCTAAATGTCCTCATGCTTTGTTTGCACTGGAACAACTTGCCTTTTGTCAAGATAAGATGCTTAGAATAAATAAGTAGGACCTAGTTTGTCTCCCAGCCCAGCATCGTGCCTCCAAGGGAGGTTCAGCATGTGGATACTGAATGAACATGTGGATAACAGAGGTTCTCCTCAGATCTGAGGCCTTTCAATGTAGTGTGTGTTCCAAAGGCTTCATATTCAATGCCTGATGACTTAAAATACCGCCTGCTTCCATCAGCCACTTTATTTGGCCATCCCATGAATTCAATCTTCCTGTGCTCAAAAAAAAAAAACAAAAAAAAAACCAAAAAAAAACAACCAACCAACCAACCAAACAAACAAACAAACAAAAAAAAAAAAAACACGAGGGTGGTGGGAAAAAGAGAAAATGTCTGCTGAATGCAGGGAATCTGCTCCAGGTTATAGCCCAGGATGCACGAAGGTTACACCAGAAATTGCACAGATCTAAACTGTGACACTATTGTATGCTACTGTTAAATGAGAAAGGCAATAAAAACAGCGTGAAAACCACAACTTGCCCTCTCTGGTCAGGAGTGCTTCAAAACTATGTGCAGGAAAGATTGCTAAGGTACCAGCAGGCTTGACTGGGGAGAACCAAAATGTGTTTTAAACTGTGCTCCAATACAGCACTGAAGACACTTGTTCCTAACAAAATCTTGTAGGTGGGAAACTGCACCTACATAACTATTCTACTTTTCACTTTCAATATCACATTCAATGAGTTAGGTCGGATATTCCACAGTTTGTTAAGGAGAAGGCTTCATGTTAGATGATTTTTCTCAACTGTATATAAGCATTCTGAGCACAATTAAGATCTGAGTTGTAAGGTTTGGAAAGGTGAGTATATTAAATACATTTTCAACTGAATGATATATTTCCAACTATAAAGTTGAGGAGCCTCCACATTTTGACACAATTTTTTCAGGCAAATTCTCTCAGCTAGGCTCTCTGACAGGCTCTGGGTTGTCAAAAAGAAGAGCTTTAGTTGATTTTTTTAAATGTTTTTCTCTCATATCTCCTAATGTATGCATACACGGATAAGCAGTACTGTCTTAGGAGACATACTGGAAACCTGCTAACCGTTCTCAAGGGCAGGAGCTGTCTATGCTCTCTGTTATTCCCGTCTCTTAACCTAATAAAATCTCTCCAAACTTTACCCTATGAGTTGGGAATTTAGTTCTTTGAATTCATAAGATGAGGATCTGGGAACACACCAAAATTGTCATACTATATCGAAGTATTGGTATATATATATTGGTGAACTAGCAGAGGAACTCCAATTTCTCTATCGTACTGGTGTGTTTGGCTGGGAAGTCACAGAATCTGCAGGAACAAACTCAAAACATGCAAGACACTAGATTGCCATTTGGTGAACAGCTTTATAAATGGATTTCTGTATCTTTATGATGAAAGAGAATTATGCCTATTGTTTCTAGTAATAGTAACTTTTCGAATTTTTAAACCTTGTGTGCTCAGCTGCTGTTTAATTTTATGGCCTCTCATTTATAGACAGACAGTTACACTTTCTGTGAAAGTGTAACTCCATCTACCTGGGTCCTCTAAATTTACCTGCCAAGACGAGAAAAGCCATAAGTAGGGAAACCCTAAATAGCCCCAATTTGCTGTGTGTCCACTTTTCTCTTAACTTCTGGGTTGTGGTTTTTTTTGTTTGTTTGTTTGTTTGTTTGTTTTTCGAGGTAGGGTCTCACTTTAGCTCAGACTGACCTGGAATTCTCTATGTAGCCTCAGGGTGGCCTGGAACTCATGGTGATCCTCCTACCTCTGCCTCCCTAGTGCTGGAATTAAAGGTGTGTGCCACCACGCCCTGCTAGGTTGTGTTTTCCCCTTTCAGTTTCTTTATTCAGGACTATCTTCCCATACTATACTAATATAACATTCAGGGTGACTTAAAGAGACCCCCTGGAGAAGTACCACAACTTCCACACCCAACAATGCCACTCAGCTAGAAGGTGGATCTGTCACCACCCTGATCCCTACCGATGGTTACGTGACTTTTTGAGAGGGGGGAGTGAGGCAGTTTAAGGGTAACAGGGCCCCATGAAAGTAACAGATGTCCTTGGGCCTGCCCTTGAGGTCTGCACCTTCCTAGAGTTAGAGAAGGATAGCTTCTCCTAATCTCTTTCTGCTGAAAGGAGTTCCCTAGATCTGTTTTCCCATAAACCCAACCTGAGTCCTTCCCTACAAAGCAGTTCTCCTTTCCAGGAGAACTATGATTCCTAGAAGAAGTAAAACTGGTCCTTTAGGGTGAGAGAGATGGTTTAGAGGTTAAGGTGCTTGCCTGCTAAGCCTAAGGACCCAGGTTTGATTCCCCAGAGCCCACGTAAGCCAGATGCACAAGGTGGCGCACATATCTGGAGTTTGTTTGCAGTGGCTAGAGGCCCTGGCATGAGCTTGCTTTCTCTCTCTCTCTCTCAAATAAATAAATAAACAAAATATTTTAAAATCCTAATCCTCTGTGCAGAAACTTGAGGACTGGGCTGGCTAGCTCAGCCCCCATTCAGAGCCCATAAAAGATCCAGTTTGGGTCTCTAGGTGGAGTTTGCTCTGTTCTTGCGTTCTCATGGGTAAGAGAGCTTTCTGTGCTCTCTCTTTTCTCCTTTTCTTAATGTAATATAATTGCTATTTTTTTAAAAGAAGGCCAACTGGACTAGTGGGAGGAGCACTGGACTAGAGATCAGCTATGGAACTAATTCATGATGTGGTTTGAAAATGGTCTAGATTTTTATATGTATTTTTGAATATCCAAGCATTGAATTTATTTTTATTACTATCATCCCTTTCAGTTCAATGTCTGTAATTCATGGGAAAAAACAAACCATCCTAACGATGTCCTTTCCAACAAACTTTTTGCATGTGCTCTGAGCGCAGTGAGGACAAGCGATTAGCGAGGGGAATCAATGCATTCATAAAGGAAAACCACTTATTAGGAAATGGGACCAGTGTCAGAACAGGCACAGGATGCATGAATTGCCCAACTGTCTGAAGCGGTAGTCATTGTTCTTCCTCTATGTTACCATCATTGGAAGCAGTGTCCTTAAAGACAAGCTAACAACGGAGAAGCAGGTAAAAGAATCTGTAAACATTCTCTTGAAGAAGGCCCTGGAATGTGCCACCCTGACAGCGGTACATAAAGAGGAAGTGAAAGACACGTGAAGTTAACTCAGGACAGTGACTATAAGCAAAGCCTCAGAAAACGGTTGCACAGATCTTACTTTCAAAAGCTTCCCTCCAGTGTGTGAAAAAAAAGCCTAGCAGTTACCTTAAGTGTGAAATAAGTGGTTGCTGTATTCACGTTGAAGCACTTTGTTATAACATTTTTATATGCTTTTTAAGAAACTAAGGGAGGATTCTTCAGGCCCTTTAACCTCAAAAGCCCTGTGTTCTATGTATTAATGGCATTAATGAGGAAGTTACTCTGGTGTGCATCTCTTGACACAGCTATGACAAGCTTAATTTTATCCTATGCACATTGTACAATATGTACTATGCTAACAGCTTGTGGGCTTATAGAAATGCTCAAAGACTTACAACGGCATGGGGAAATGGCTTCACAGCTAAGGCGTTTGCCTGCAAAGCCTAAGGACCCATGTTCTACTCCCCAGAACCCACATTAGCCAGACACACAAAGGATGCTGGTTGAGCATTGAGTCTTCCCTACTTACTCTCAGCACTTTGATGACCTTTGGATGCTCTCAGTTAATCACTGCCAAGCAACTACAAAACCATTTAAAAATGTGCGCAGCGGCATATAAATGTAATTATCCACGAAAATGCACATTTAAAAAGACCTCTTAAATACCTTAATAAACTCTTCTTAATAATTGAAAATTTTACATCTTTTTTCCTCCAAGTAGCAAAATTTCCACTGAATTTTTTAACTAAAAATTATATCTTATAATACATATTATATCTCATAATACATAGAACAGCTCCTTCTCCTTAGCCACCCTTTCTAATTTGTCTCAGGATATGGTCTTCCTAGGTATCCCAGACCAAGTTTATATTCACTATGCTGTCCAGGCTGGTCTTGAGCCTGCTGAGTGCTAGAATTCTCTGACAATGAAAAGTTACTATTGCAAGTATAGTTAGCAGACAATGCTGTTTCTGTTGCATTTAGCTTTTCATTGCACACCGTACATACATCGTCTATCAGGATATTGAAAACCATGACCAAATACTGATCTTCCAGGAAGGGAACCCAAAAGATTAATGAATGGGCTGGAGAGACAGCTTAGTAGTTAAGCGCTTGCCTATGAAGCCTAAGGACCCTGGTTTGAGGCTGATTCCCCAGGACCCACGTTAGCCAGATGCACAAGGGGGTGCACACGTCTGGAGTAGGTTTGCAGTGGCTGGAGGTCCTGGTGCACCCATTCTCTCTCTCACTCTCTGCCTGTCTCTCTCTGTCGCTCTCATATAAAGGAAAATAAAACAATTTTTTTTAAAAAAATTAATGAATGGACAAAGTTTGGTTTTCCGATAGTTAAGTTTTAGTTCTTAAAGTTGTGTGCAAGGATAGGGCCAAGCAGGAAAGGACTCCTATCTATATCTAAATAAACAAAATGATATGAACAGACTGAATATAAATAGCTGAAGGAGCATTTTTAGGACCAAGATAAAGTACATGACAAAACAGAATCTTTATTTATGATGATTAAAGTTTAGTTTGGGTTCATTGCCCTTGAGAAGCATAAACATAACTATGTATTTGCAGACATCTTCTGTGCTAAATTTTATTTTTAGTAAAATTTAGTGTATTAGGTTAAAAAGAAACAGTGTTCTAATCTGCTTAATCTCCTTTTTAGACATAAAGAATGTGGTAAATAAGGACACTATCCTACAGATTTCATTATTTTTTATTTTTATTTACTTATTTGAGAGAGAGAGAGAAAGAGGCAGAGAAAGGGAGAGAGAAAATGGGAACGTCAGGGCCTCCAGCCACTGCAAACAAAATCTTATGTGGGTCTTAGGGAATCGAACCTGGGTCCCTTGGCTTTGCAGGCAAATGACTTAACCACTAAGCCATCTGTCCAGCACCAGATTAATGAAGCCAGTGTTTTAGTCAAGCAACAAAACTCAACAACTCAATGAAGGGACTTGTGCACTATATCTCTTCTGGAGCAGTAGGCTACAGCCATCATGATACGTCTTACTACCTGGAAGAATTTTCATAACTCAGTAAACTCGACAGTCTGTCTTTCAACCTATAAAAGGAAGAAACAAGTATGTGCCTTACCACTTGATTGGGATTTTATAAGGAAAGATGTTGCATTACTCCTATAAAATTGATAGAAAACTGATATATTCTTACTATTATTTTTAATCAAAAGTGATTTAAAGAAAAGTGATTACTAATTGTTCACTATGCCCCCAACACTATGTGAGAACCTATGCAAAAATGCACAAACCCATTTTTATTCTTAAGAAACCTTCAAATTGATTGACGTAGGAGCTTAGGGGTGAGATATTTACTGGTACAGTGAAAAACAAAATCATACAAATTGGACAGCATTACTGCTGACCTGACATTCATACTCCTCAGAAACAGAACATTCTCTGACTAACTTTGATTAAGCCCTAGGGAACACACCCATGAACTTGAGAATATTTTCTGCTTTTCAGCACAAAAAAAAATGAATTGTAAGGAAAAGAGAGCTATCTGCTCTTGTCCCATCTCAATTTCATGAATATGAAAGGATCTTAAACATCAGGCAAAGCTTGGCTTTTCAGCTTGAACATATATTTGTATATTAGTTAGAAGCTTTGGTCTTTTATGAAGAGTGAACAGATTAAAATGATTCATTGTTTACAGAAAATATTCCTCTAAAGTATAAAGGTAAAAGTAGAGCAAAAGAGACCACCTTTCATTTAGTCACATAATTCATCTTCAATAATCATCAAAGAATATAACACACCACCCCTCCTCCCTAGGGAGCTGAGGTTTCACTAAGTAGGCTAGGGAAAAAAATCCAGTAAATGAAAGCCATGTCACGAAGTGACCTGGGGAGGGGGGTAGTAAATGACATACAAAGGTCTAGAAGGAAAGTCAACAGAAGAAAGAAAATAGGAGAAGTTCAAAAATCAATGTGCCAGGAATATGTCACAGGTGGGAATATCAGAAAGGCAACGTATTTAAAGCCCAGGCAACAAACAGGGAGATGACATCATAGAGCGCACGTGAGCCTACCCAGCTGACCTTCACAGGAGGTTGGCTTTTGTTCTAAGTATATCAGGACACACTGGAAGGTTTTAAATGGGTAAGTGGTATTTGGATTGTTTTCAAAAGATCATGCCAATAGTTTTATAGATATGGAAATGGTAAGGCTGTTTTGATTGGTGTGTCACACACACACACACACACACACACACACACACACACAGCTTCCAGAAGGAGAAGGTCAAGGGAAGAAAGATGATCAGGAGGATAGAACAAGATGCCAAGAGAACTGGGGTTGAGACAGGCTACAAAGTTGGCTCCTAGAGCCATTACAGAAGTAGTCTGTCCTTAGAAATGGGTCATCTTTTCTGTCTACTCTCTTCCCCTTACCTCTAATTTTCCATCACCTTCATTGGTCGTCCGGCTGTCCAAATGTCTGCTATGAATCCCCAGCGGTCAAATTAACCAACAGTTTTTTCTGCAATTCTCATTTTAAAATACTTTGTCCCATTAGTGAGATTCATTCCAATGGGGTATTCAAAAGTGGATAATCTTGTACTACAGAGCCCATGATGATAGTCTGACAACTCCACATACATATGTGCATTTCTGAAAACTGTGTTCAAGCTAGGTGTGGTGGCATGGTGCCTTTAATCTCATCACTTAGGAGGCAGAGGTAGGAGGATCACCATGAGTTCAAGGCCACCCTTAGACTATATGGTGAATTCCAGATCAGCCTAGGCTAAAGCAAGACCCTACCTTGAACAAAACAAAACAAAACAAAACAAAACAAAACAAAAAAATCACTTTTGGCTGAGAAAGGGCTCAGTAGTTAAGCCACTTGCCTGTAAAACCTAGTACCTGTGTTAGCCAGATGCACAAAATGGCACATACATCTGGAGTTCATTTGCAGTGACTAGAGGCCCTGGTGTGCCCATATTTATTCTCTCTCTCCTTGCATATAAATAAATAATTCTTTTTAAAACTGTGTTCACACACACAAGTAGCAAGTTACAAATCTATATAACCATATAATACATTTTAGACAGGGAAGAATGATAGGGATGGGCCAAAAATGTGAGAAAGAGCTTTTTCTATGTGTGATCCCCTCTTGTATATATAATATCTAATAAAATTGTCTGATTATATAGTGTGCATGAGTAAACCTTATACAGTGAAATACTTTTCTATTTTGAGTAATAAGATCACTTGTTCTCCTTATAATATGATCAATCAATATATTTCTCTACTTTCTAAACAATAAGAAAGAAAAGTATAAATAAAATAGGTAACTGTACTAACAAAAAGACAGCTACCAATGCCTGAACTGCTCACATGAGGACAAGCTCAATTTACATTACTCGATATCATTGAGAGCTATGTCTAGTAAATCAACAAATCCAAAGTGTACAATCTGAAAGCAAACTACATACTACTTTGTTAATGCTTAAGAAGTAAATAAGGAGAAAAATTGTATTATTTATTTGAGAGAGAGAATGAATGGGTGTACCAGGGCCTCTAGCTAATGCAAAAGACTCCAGACACATGAACCACCTTGTGCATCTGGTTTAAGTGGGTACTGGGGAATCCAACTTAGGTTCTTAGGCTTGATAGACAAGTGCCTTAACTGCTAAGCCATCTCCCCAGCCCTAAAAATATATTGAATAAAATCATCACAGTGGCATCTGATGTGTTAAGCACTATGGGGGAAGGAGAAGCGACCACAAATATGTTCAGAGATTAAGCATGCAGTTACTCAGCCCTGATTATCTTGCAATGGCCTATTTAGGTGACCCTTTCATTCTGAAAGACATGGATTCATATGACCACATACCAGCCAACTCTTCATAACCATCCAGGCAGATCAGATATTTGTCATTCCCCTGCCCCACAAGGTGCTATGAGATATCACATGGTGCAAATCAACAGGGGACATGAGCTCACATTTGGAAATCTTTCCAAAAATACCACGCCTCATTTTTCAACTTCGTCTGGAAACAAGAGAAGGCTTTCACATAAAGTTTGACATACCTGAACTTGTTTAAATGCTGAAACATGCACAACTTATTTTCCAATGCATCCAAGTGCTTGGCTGCTCTCCAACAGAAGACAGGATCAGTAAGGGAGCCTTTCTTGACTCAAATCGTGATTGTGACTGTCTTTATTTTATTGTAATATACTCAGTGACGCCATATGAAAGACAACTTGTAATAATAACCTGCAAAGTTCCTTTTCTCTTCATTCATCTGTATCTATATTGAGAAGACTGGCCTTTTTACCCACCATCTAATTGGTTGCTTTGAAGCACAAACTAAGAAATTGTATTGTCACTGATATTGAATAGAGAATCATCGCAAACATAGTAGTTGCATTTCAAACTTATGACTATAATCCTTTATTTGTTCAGTTTTATGATTTTATTTCTTTCTCTTATACTGAAAATATTGATTAGTAATGACATTAATGAGGTTAATTACTAGGGTTATTTTACTATATGTTATACACAAGTATGCAAAATACAATATTTCAAAATACAAGTAGTAACATCATTATTATGTTACAATCACTAAAATGGTTTAACATCTATTTTCAGTTTGCATTTGGTCATAGGATAATACCTCACTAAGGATGTGTAGCCAAATTGTCTATCTTTTAATCACTTGGCATTACCATCATAATAATATAACTCTATCCCTCCCTCCTTATTTAATATCTATACCCATGTATAGATATATAACCTAAAAAGCAGTAGATGTTCAATAGACTTATTTCTTTCTTCTCTTAAAAAAAGAAAATTAGGAAACTGGGCGTGGGGGTGCAAGGCTTTAATCCCAGCACTCGGAGGCAGAGGTAGGAGGATCACCATGAGTTTGAGGCCACAAAGTTTGAGACTACATAGTGAAATCCAGGTCAGCCTGAGCCGAAGTGGCAAAACAACAACAAAAAAAGACAAAACAAAAAAAAAAAAGAAAGAAAGGAAGGAAGAAAGAAAGAAAGAAAGAAAGAAAGAAAGAAAGAAAGAAAGAAAAAAAAAGAAAGAAAGAAAGAAGGAAAATTAGGGGCTGGAGGGATGGCATGGCCGTTAAGGTGTTTGCCTGCAAAGCCAAAGGACTCAGGTTCAATTCCCCAGGACCCCGGACCTACATTAGCCAGATGGACAAGGGATGCACACGTCTGGAGTTCATTTGCAGTGGCTAGATGCCCGGGCACACCCATTCTCTCTTTCTCTCTCTCCCTCTTTCTCTGTCAAATAAATAAATAAAAATAAAATGTTTAACACTGAATAGTCACTTGTTCTCAGCACTTTGACAAGTTAAAAAAAAAAAACAAAACAAGAATTTTGCCTGGTGCTGTGGCACACACCCAGCACTCGGGAGGCAGAGGTAGGAGGATCACGTGAGTTTGAGGCCACCCTGAGACTACATAGTGAATTCCAGGTCAGCCTGGGCTCGAATGACACCCTACCTCAAAAAAACAAACAAACAAACAAAAAACAAACAAAAAAAGAAAATTAGTAAAATGTGTGGATAATTTCTTTCATTGCTGGATTGCTGGTGTGTGTGTGTGTGTGTGTGTGTGTGTGTGTGTGTGTGTGTGTCACATGTTTCTTACACATCCCAGAGCTCTCCCTCCCATGACCCCAATGATTCTCTGGTCTCTGCTCTCCATAGGACTAGGGTTACAGACACGTATAGCCACACCCAGGTTTTTATGTGGGTCCTGGTGATCTAAATCAAGCAGCCTATAAGGCTTCCTCAGGCCTTCATACTTGGACAGGATCTCTTAACTGCCGAACCGTCTCTCCAGCCCTGGTTGCTCTTTCTTGACATTAATGCAGAGATTTATAACCTGAGGTCTATAAGTAGAATATCTCTGGACTTGGATGGGAAAATAATGCATCCTCATTTTTATTAATTTTCGAATTGAAATCTTGTACTTCCTTCAATTATACATGTAGGTTTCAAACCAATGTGATATTTGCAAGTCCACTGACATAATAACAATCTTATATATAACAAAATATAGTATACTGCATAACATATACATGCTTATGTGATTTTTTATTTATTTATTTGAGAGCGACAGACACAGAGAGAAAGACAGATAGAGGGAGAGAGAGAGAATGGCCGCGCCAGGGCTTCCAGCCTCTGCAAACGAACTCCAGATGCGTGTGCCCCCTTGTGCATCTGGCTAACGTGGGACCTGGGGAACCGAGCCTCGAACCGGGGTCCTTAGGCTTCACAGGCAAGCGCTTAACTGCTAAGCCATCTCTCCAGCCCTTATGTGATTTTTATAACGTTTAATCCTTACAAAACCCAATGAGGGGCTGGAGATAGTTCAGGCACTTGCCTACAAAGCCTAAGTACCCACATGTGATTCCCCAGTACCCATATAAGCCAGATGCACAAGGTGGTACATGCATCTATCATTCATGGCTGGAGGCCCTGGCACAAGTCTCCCCATCTCCCTCTTTCTCTCTCTCTAATAAATACATACAATATTTTTTTAAACTTTAAAAAATAAGTTTAACAGAAGTTTAGTAGCTTGACCATGGTCACAAAGTAAAGAAAGTTTCAACAATCAAGGCCTGTATGGTTCTACTATATGATGAAATTGAGTATAGTAATATACTAGAGGTACGTGTAGACTTCAAAAAGTAACCATTACTAAGAAAGAAAAGAATGGGAAATTTGAAAGACTTCTTCAGTGGTCAATCTCCAGACAAGATAAATGATCCTAAAAAAGATGTTGTCGGGCTGGAGAGATGGCTTAGCGGTTAAGGCGCTTGCCTGTGAAGCCTAAGGACCAGGGTTCGAGGTTTAATTCCCCAGAACTCACGCTAGCCAGATGCACAAGGGGGCGCACACGTCTGGAGTTTGCAGTGGCTGGAGGTCCTGGTGCGTCCATTCTCTCTCTTTCTCTCTGTTTGCCTCTTTCTCTCTTTGTCGCTCTCAAATAAATAAATAAAATTGAACTAAAGAAAATTTAAAAAAGAAAAACAGAAAGGTGTTCTCTAGGGGTGAGCCCTCTCCTAAAAGCCTTCAGAACTCTCAGCTGTCCTTACACCTGTAAATCAAATCAGCCTCACATACTAGCTCTGATTACAGTCTATGAGAATATCTTACATATTGCCAACACCCTCCAACTACCTCACTTGGAGAAATGAAGTATGTAGAGTGGTTAGGCAGCTCTTGGTGCTCTCTCTCTCTCTCTCGCTCGCTCACTCTCGCTCTCTCTCTCTCTGAATCACTGGCAAGCGTCAGCCACATTAATTTACTAGGGTGTTCCTTTCTGCTGTTACAGAGATCACAGATGAAGCTTTAATAGGTAGCATTGCAAAGCACAGGGATGGACACACAGTGAATGTTGGCATGCCATGTGGGATTAGTCAGCCCTTCCCTGTTCACAGCTGAGGGAGCGCATACTCTGGTGCGCAGGCAGGGATGCATCTCCTCCCACAGCTCAGGTTCCAGAGTGAAAGACTGAGGTAGACTTGCCCCTGGGGCGGCGGAGCCCACACAGCACCAGTGGACACGGTAGCAACTTTCTCACGAAACGGCCTGCAATCGCTTTCAGGGCTAGTTTGCTAAAGTAATGTGGCTAATCCATTGGGTTATATGCCAAAGAGATCATTTATTTCGCAAATTTTTTCCATAGTCTTCACTTTTTTTTTTTTCATTGCTTGTAACATTGTTTTAACAGCCAAAATGTTTGCATAACAGGTATTTTGCAGGCTGCTTCATTTCATACTTGATTTTTTTTTTTAAGTCCATGGGGTGCTTAGCATAGGAAAATCTTTTAGTCTGGGATCATTATGCATCCAGATTGAACTTCAGCCTCCTGATTTTTTAGTCTTCACTTGCATAACGCCCAGTTCTAGCCAGTGGTTGAGTCAAAATAGAAGTCCTGGTTGGAAAGAAGGATTTCAGTGGAAGAAGATGGGGGAAGAAAAACATAAGAAGGTAACAGGAGAGGATTATGATCAAAGTACGTGTATTAGTCAACTTCTGATTGCTAGTACAAAATGACAAAAAAAAAAAAAAAAGAAAAGAAAAGAAAAGAAAAGAAAAAGAAACAGTCTAAAGAAGTAAGGGCTTGTTTCTACTTCCAGTTCCAGTAACAGCCCGTCATAGTGGGGGATGCAGGGTGGCAGGAACTTAAGGAGGCTACTCACATCCAGCACAATGAGGAGACAGAGTTCAGTGAACGCTGATACTCAGCCAGCTCTACAGCTCACAGCTGAGGTGAGTATTCTCACCTTTATTAACCTAACCAAGACAATCCCTCAAAGACTAAACAGAATCTAACCCTAATCTACTGGTGATTCTAGGTCCTGTCAAGTTGACAATCGATATAAACAATATAACCATTACCACGGTACATTATCTACATGGATGGAACTTGTCAAGGAAAAACACGTTTAAAGACCATGAGGAATCCCCAGAGCTTTCTACAGCCATCACAGAAAGTCTCACTTCTTTTCTTTGCCTGCCATTCTCACCTTGAGGTTGTTCCAGAAGCCGTGGCCCTGTGCGGGTAGCACACTCCGTCAACTGTTTCATCAGCCTGTCGTTTCTCTGTCCCCTGTGGTGGGTTGGTTGTTTGCAGAGATGGTGACGAGGGTTCCTCTCATCTTTTCTTTCCCTTTTCCCTGTGACTTTGCCTCTCTTCCCTGTCCTCCCCCAAGTGAATTTGGCCTGGACCTCGGGTGTCATGCTTTGTAAACTTAAGGCTTTAAGAAGCTTCATAGCTTCCTCTTCTCCCTCCTATAACTCTAAGACTATCATACTATGAAGGACCTAGTTTCACCAGTAGGATAATGAGAGGCCTCGTGGAGGAGAACCACGATGTCCTGGCTGACTGCCAGCATCAACTGTGAGAATCATTAGGAAGGACATTTTGGACATGTAGTCACAGGTACATTATCATCTGACAGCAACTTTGAAATCCCATTAAAAAAAAAAAAATCCCTCAAGACTGCCAAACTAGAGAAGTGCCATAGATAGTTGTGGTTTTAAACTATTAACTATTGGGGTACTTAGTTATATAGCAATAGATAATTGAAAACTCTCTTCAGCAGTCTTTTCTTGTGAAGAACAGTCAGTCCAAAATTTTTATCTCAATCTCTTTTGGGGGCCGCAGGGGCATATGTGCGGTATGGTGTGTGTGTGTGCATGTTTGTGGTGCATATGTGTGTATTTGTGTTTGTGCTAATGTGGAGCCCCATGGGCTCACCCAAAGTAGAGGAGGAGAATGTGAGGTATTTCTCTCTCCATCACCCAAATGTTTGTTTTTTTTTCTTTGTGAGTCTTTTTACTTCTAGAGTTTGCCATTGGTGAGCTCAGTGATTCTGTGATCTCTTCTCCCCACAGGAATGGGGGTAAAGCCCTGCATGGCATTGACGTGAGCTCTGGAGATTCCAACTCAGCCAGTTTCAGGCCCCTGGGTCCTCAGGCTGCAGCAGAAAGCACACTTGGCTGCCGAATCATCTTTCCAGCCCTACCTCAATCTTTTGTTCAAGAGGGTAAAGCCTCAAGCTTGACCAATATACCATATTTTTTTTTCACTTAATGGCTGTAGTATATGACAAATTTTGGTCAATGAAAAATACAGATGTGGCATTATATGATTAGGGAATTTCTTCAAATGCTACATGCTCATAAATAAAAAAAGAACTGGAAAATATTCAGGATGTTTAGAATAGAATAACATTTAAAATTAAGTATGGAGGGCCGGAGAGATGGCTTAGTGGTTAAGCGCTTGTCTGTGAAGCCTAAGGACCCTGGTTCAAGGCTCGATTCTCCAAGACCCATGTTAGCCAGATGCACAAGGGGGCACATGAGTCTGGAGTTTGTTTGCAGTGGCTGGAAGCCCTAGCATGCACATTCTTTCTCTCTATGTGCCTCTTTCTCTCTCTGTCACTCTCAAATAAATAAAGAAAAATGAACAAAAAAATTTAAAAATATTTTTAAAAATTAAGTATGGAGCTGGGGAAATTGCTCAGTGGTTAAGGTGCTTGCCTGCAAAGCCCGATGGCCTGGGTTAAAGTTCCCAGTACCCATGTAAAGTCAGATGCACAAAGCAGCATATGCATCTGGAGTTTGTTTACAGGGACTAGAAGGCCTAAAGCAGCCATCCTCATTCTCTCTCTCCTTACAACAAATACATAAAATATATTCTAAAAGATAAGTATGGGGGAATGGAGAGATGGATCAGCAATTGAAGGCATTTGCTTGCAAAGCCAGAAGGTCCACATTTAATTTCCCCTACACACACAGAACCAGATGCACATAGTGGTACACACATCTGGAAAACTCTATTTTACTGAAAACGTATTCACAGTCTTAAAAATCATATGGTTTTATGACAAGCATTTTTTTGTGTATTTCAGGTACATATTGTTATTGAAGTCATGGTTACTTTTTGTCACTACATAAATACAACTATTATCATGTAAACTTCCTTTAAATTATTTTCTTCACTTTAATGGTTTCAAAAAAGATCGGGAAGACAAATACCCCACTCACAAAATGGGGCACAGAGTTAAACAGGCAATTCACAGAGGAAGAGATACAAATGGCAAACACACACCTAAGAAAATGTTCATCATCCCTAATCATCAGAGAAATGCAAATTAAAACAACTATGAGATTCCACCTTACCCCAATAAGGATGGCCAACATCAAAAGGTCAAATGAAAATAAATGCTGGCGAGGATGTGGAGAAGCAGGGACACTCATTCACTGTTGGTGGGAATGCAGGATGGTACAACCACTTTGGAAAGCAATATGGAGACTCCTGAAAAAGCTGACTATAGAAATACCAACAGACCCAGTTATACCATTACTGGGCATGTACCCTAAAACATTCAAACCAAAAGCCAGAGAGATTTGCTCAACCATGTTTGTAGCAGCTCAATTCGTAATAGCTAAAAGCTGGAATCAACCCAGATGTCCATCATTAGAAGAATGGATAACAAAGATGTGGTATATCTACACAATGGAATTCTATACAGCAGTAAGAAAAAATGACATAAAGAAATTTGAGGAAAAATGGTTGAACCTGGAACAGATCATTCTCAGCGAACTTACCCAATCACAGAAAAAAATCGACACATAGTCTCACTCATCTGCAACACCTAAACTGAATCTTCCCAAGATGCCTTACATACCCAGCAAGCACCTCATGGACTAGACAATAAGATGGATGGGAGGGCAGGGAGGGAATCAAAGGGTGGAAAACAGTAATCCGGACCCAAACGGCAATGGTACCATAAAATTCTACTTCCTAAAAGACAGACCAAATGGCTGAACCTTCACTAGACCCTTACAGGAAACACCTGAACCACAAGACACTGGAAAGGGTAGGATCAAGACTGACCTAAATCTCCTACATCTTCCCTCCCTCCCTCTCCCCCTCTCCCCTCTATCTCTCTCCTCTCTAACTCTTGTATATTAGTTATCTTTTTCCTCAATTTCTTAATGGACACTGACCTGTAACCCCCACTTCCAGCTTGGGTCTACCATCCACAATGAGCTTTTGATCAGAGAAACCTACAAGGCTTCCCAAAACAATGACAGACTTCTGTCAGAGTACTTGATGACCCACCAAAGGCCAGTGATAAGACCCTATTGCTGAAGACTCCATACACAGCTGACACGTAAAATGGAATGACATGGCTGGAAGCCAGGAGAGAGTCAGTCCCCAGACAGTCGGCGTGTCTAGTGCCAGAAGGCACTACATAGGCGACTGGGGGAAATGACCAAGATCTGTCCAAGCAACACACTGTTTAACCTAATTAGCAACAAATCACCTGATGTGATGCCCACACAAGTGCAATAGTGGTACACAGCCATGGTGAGGAATCAATTGCTCTTGATTTGGCTAACTGATCCACTCAGTGGTACGGGACCCTTAGCTGGAGCTGGGAAACAAGTCAGAACCATACCCAAACACAAGCCCACTCTACAATATCAAGCTACCATCAATCACGGGGTATAAGAGGGCCTACACCTATCAAACTGTCTATCAAAAAAGTAAGTGTTATCTCAATTTTCTGGGTGCTAACTTACTCTCCGTTGGAGAATCTGCTTCTCTTTTCCAGATAGATGCAGATCCTAAGAAGAGAGCTGCCCCAACATACCTCAAAAGGGGCCCAACTGAAACTAAGGACAACTGGCGAAATTAGCAAGGGTGATGTTTTCCTGTGAACTGGATACCAGCACAAAGGGGAAGGAGATCAACGCAGAGAAAAATCAACTCCTACCAAATCAGAGAGCCAAAGCCTCAGAGGCCCCCAACACCTCAGCACTGAAGCAGACCAAAAATGAACCCAACATGGCTCAGGGAAATCTTGCGGAAGAGGGGGCAGAAAGAATGTCAGAGTTGGGTTGGAGAGACGGCTTAGCGGTTAAGCGCTTGCCTGTGAAGCCTAAGGACCCCGGTTCAAGGCTCAATTCCCCAGGACCCACGCTAGCCAGATACACAAGGGGGCGCACGCGTAAGGAGTTCGTTTGCACTGGCTGGAAGCCCTGGCGGGCCCATTCTCTCTCTCTCTGCCTCTTTCTCTCTCTGTGTCTGTTGCTCTCAAATAAATAAAATAAACAAAAAAAAAATTAAAAAAAAAAAAAGAATGTCAGAGTTACATGTTGGGTCATGATTTGCAGAGACATTTATCATACTAATAACTGGGGGCTAACTCCACAATGCACGACCCATTTTCATTAACAAGGAGGGTCTAATGGGAGGGGGTAGATCACAGATGAGCCTAAATAATGGTACCAAACTGCCTGTATTCACTGAAATGAAAACTAATAAATTAAATTTAAAAAAAAAAAAGATTGGGAAACTGTAGTCCCAGAAAATCAGATTATGATCCACCCTAGCCAGAGTGATGCCAACTTTCCTAGAACTATTTAGTATCCTCAGCTCAGACTCTGGGTAAATTGATTTATAGTCAAGATATAACACATGGGATCTTAAAGGTTTGTAAATAAAACCACAAAAGGACAACTATAAATGGCTGTATTTAATCTTTTACTTATTTATTTATTTCCTTATTGGTTTTTCAAGGTAGGGTCTCACTCTAGCCCAGACTGACCTGGAATTTCCTATGTAGGCTAAGGGTGGCCTCAAACTGTTGGTGATCCTCCTACCTCTGTTTCTCAAGTGCTGGGATTAAAGAATGAAAAAGAAACAAACTATGACCACTGACTGGATAATGTGTTTTAAATCCTAATAACCCAGTGGATGTCCTATTGCAGTAACCAGAGTTGAAGAAAGACCAAAGCAATTACCCATCCAGTGTGGCCTGGGTAGCTTTCTTCTGATGGGTAGTTAGCAAGGGACTAGTCCATGGGAACATGGATGACACCTTGCCTGCCCTGGCAGGACTAGAACCTGTGTCTTACTCAGTCTCATCTAAGATGGCTATAAGCAACAACCTCCTAGACCACCACTTGGCCATGGCTCAGCTTTCTGGGTTCAGGCCCATGGGTGGGCCCTGTCTAAGTCAATAGTTTTGCTGGTCCTTCCAACCCATCAGGTTCGAGTCTTCCACACCTGAGTCGGGTGATAAAGCTCATCATATTTGGATGTTTGATTCGCATAAATGGGCCTGAAATATGTGAGGGTAGTCTCTCCTCTGCTCTCTTAGTCTCCTACCTCTCTGATCCCTTTAGCCTCCTCTCTCCTTTCCATGTAAGGGAGACTTCTTGGAATCTCACTTCCCTGGCTGGGAAGGGGGAAATTCTTTTGGCTCGTGCTTTTCTGCTTTGCTTTTCCTCTTAATCATAACTGTCCCTAAAATAAAGTTCATAATTCCAATAAGTCTGCTATCTCAGTTCTTTGCTAACATAGACAAGAATGTTGAGATTTGCTAGTGTGGGAGTTCTAATCCCACAGAGCTCTCTCCCACATCCCTTCCATAATTATGTAGGCACAGGCATGTGGACAAGGTGAAATATAAGCTCTTTTGCCTTTAAGTCAATCAAGGTAGCCAGGAATGGTCTAGCACTGAGAGGCTGAGATAGTAGGACCTGCATGAATTTGAGACCTCTCTGGGCTACATACTGTGGCTCTGCCAGAAAAAAAAGGAAATGATAAAAAAAAATTTAAAATAAATCAACAAAGCTAAGGCTGAGGAGGGAAGAGTTGGTAAGCACACTTCTCTAGCACCTTGCACACTAAAAAGACCTAAGTTTAAAAAAAGAAAGAAAGAAAGACAGTTGGGAATGGTGGCGCATGCCTCTAATCCCAGCACTTGAGTGGCAGAGGTAGGAGGATCACGTGAGTTTGAGGCCACCCTGAGACTACATAGTGAATTCCAGGTCAGCCTGAGCCAGAGTGAGACCCTACCACTTTAAAAAACCAAAAAAGAAAGAAAGAAAGAGAGAGAGGGAAGGAGGGAGGGAGGGAGGGAAGGAGGAAGAAAGAAAAAGAAAAAACTTTTCACAAAGGATATAATGACAAGAATGAGTTGGAATCTGATAACCTCCTTAATTCACATATGCCTTTTCAGTTCAATATTGAATTCAGGAAAGACTCTGCACTTGTTAAGAAATGGAGCCCTTCAGTAAAAGTCTCCTTGGCTCTTGAGCTCTTTGGTGTGAAAGGAGCTAGAAATGACTTCACTTCCATCCAGCTGGCAAGGCTCAAGCTTTTTGTGTTTCTTCATGCTTTTTCTTTTTGAATGTGAAGCAATCCTATGAACTGCTTTGTAGCCGTAACGCCAAAGCAGACCGCCTCCCTTTGGCAGGGGCAGGTGGGAAGAAGCAATGGTGTGTAGGTGTTTGGAAAGCACCACGCACAGCCTTGGACAGAACCGAACCGACTGCCCCCTCTTTGGGTTTCATGTACTTGGTTGTAAAATGTAGAAATCAGAAACGGTAAAGAGCTATGGTTCCCACACGGAGAGGGAGAGGGCTACATGGAGTGTGACGTCTTGGTCACACTGTGAGCTAATATTGAGGCCAGTCAATATGACTTTCTGAGTGGGGAAAAAAAATGTCTGGCGAAATTTGCAATAACTAAGACTGAGGGGTGAGTGATTCCAATGCAGGGCAGGATTTTCTAACCTTTAGAAAAGACTGGCTTTTGCTTTTTCCCAAAACTTCACGTTTATCTATGAATCGTCTGTGACCACATCCATAGTGTCTCAAAACAACACAGCCCAGTTTATTTCCATGTAAACATCATCCATTCAGGACAGAATAGGAAAACATTCAGAATCCACTGTAGTAAATTTGAAATGCTGAAACAAAAATGTCAAGAGGTCATGGTGCCATCTAGCTGCTGTAATGATGAGACATTACTTCCTCTTATATAAAATCCTACAGGAAGGCAATGTAGTTGCCATTTTGTGTAGGGAATGAAAGTCATGATCATTCTTCCTTCATGTTGTCCCTCAGATAAGGAAAGACAAGGAAACGGTGACAGAAAGATGAAACAGCTAATTCCAGACAAATTTCATGTGTTACAATTCAACCCATAAAGAGGCATTTAAAGAAAAAGAAAATATAGTTTCTAGTTTCTCTCTTCAATCTCACTCCCTTGATAAAATTAGTGTTAATAATTTGGTATATAGATTTTTCATAGCTTATTTTATTTAATTTATTTGAGAGAGAGAGAGAGGAAGAGGCAGAGAGAATGGGCATGCCAGGGCCTCCAGCCACTGCAAACAAACTCCAGACACGTGCCTTCTTGTGCATCTGGCTTACATGGATCCTGGGGAATCAAACTGGGTCCTTAGGCTTCACAGGAAAAGGCCTTAACTGCTAAGCCATTTCCCCAGGCCTGTCATGGTTTTTGATGCTGATGTGGATGTGTGCAGAGTACACATTTGTAGTGCATCGTTTTTATACACATGAAATTAACTGCTTTACTCTTGAACTTTCGTTTTTTAACATTATTGATATAATTTGGATGTTTTAATATCCAAATAGATTCACAATAAGATGAGTTTGGTGGAGAATACCTAGAATCTCAGCTACTCCAGTTAGGTGAGACAAAAGAATTGCAAGTTTTAGGGCTACCTAGGCTATCGAGTGAGTTCCTGGCCAGTCTGGTCAATTTAGCAAGATCCTGTCTCAAAATAAAATGAGACGTAATTCAGTGGTAAGGTGCTTTCCTAGTACACACAGGACTCTAGGCTGAATTTCCATTACCACACCAAACTTACAAGCAAAAACCTCCTCCATGGGCTGGAGAGATGGCTTAGCGGTTAAGCGCTTGCCTGTGAAGCCTAAGGACCCCGGTTCGAGGCTCGGTTCCCCAGGTCCCACGTTAGCCAGATGCACAAGGGGGCGTACACGTCTGGAGTTCGTTTGCAGAGGCTGGAAGCCCTGGCGCGCCCATTCTCTCTCTCTCCCTCTATCTGTCTTTCTCTCTGTGTCTGTCGCTCTCAAATAAATAAATAAATAATTTAAAAAAAAACTCCTCCATAATAGAACTATGTAACATTTATTTTATTTATTTACTTATGAGAGAGAAAGAGAGAGCACACGAGGGCCTCCAGCCACTGCAAATGAACTCCAGATGCATGTGCCACCTTGTGCATCTGGCTTACGTGGGTTCTGGAGAATCAAACCTAAGCCCTTAGTCTATGCAGCAAGTGCCTTAATCACTAAGCCATCTCTCCAGCCCCCATGTAACATTTTAAAACCATAATGTGCACAATGGGTACTCAATGATTGAGTCTTCTGATACTATATTTTCTATATTACTTACTTTAAAAAAAAATTGGGGGGCTGGAGGGATGGCTTAGTGGTTAAGCCTGCAAAGCCAAAGGACCCAGGTTCAATTCCCCAGGACCCATGTTAGCCAGATGCACAAGGAGGCACATGCGTCTGGAGTTCATTTGTAGTGGCTGGAAGCCCTGGCATGCCCATTCTCTTTCTCCAGCTCTAAAAATTTATATTTATAACAAAAAAGAGTATAAGCGCAAAAATATTGCTACATGCATTCCCATCTATGTCACTCGTGTTCTGCTCTTATTTCTACAATATAGACTCACAAAATATGATGTTCCTACAACCATCTGCTAGTCAACAAACTATCCTATAAAAGTCTATAAGTTTACATTTGGGGCAGGGCTTGGCAGAACAACTATGGAAGCTCACAGGGGGCTTTGGATTTGTTTCCAAGTCAGTTCATCCGCAGAGCTGCCAAGTGGTGCTGGGTAGCGGCTGGGGACTCCAATGGGGCTTTGAACCAGGGAACTTGAGTCCCTCGCTCCTAGACCTTGTCTGTGGACCAATTAAGACTTCTCCATATTGTGGTGCTCTCCAATGAGCAAGGACACAGGAGACTGAAGGAGACACTGCTAATCTCTCAAGTCCTGGTCTTGGAAACTGGTAGAGACCATTCAACCATAGTATCTGGCCAATCAGTCCCTGAGCCCACCTGGATTCTAGGAAACTGAACATAAACCTCATCTCTCAATAGGCAGAGGGCAAAGTCAGATGTAGCCAACTGTTGCCTACAAGCAGGTTTTCTAAGTGAAAGTATAAACATTTCTAGATTCTTCTCCAAAAGTATGTATACCCTATATTAGTTGCCCAAAATTATACAGCATAAGATGAATGATCAGGGTTGGAAAGATGGCTCAGTGGTTAAGCGCTTTCCTGTGAAGCCTAAGGACCCCTGTTCGAGGCTCGATTCCCCAGGACCCATGTAAGCCAGATGCACAAGGGGGCGCACATGTCTGGAGTTTGTTTGCAGAGGCTGGAGGCCCTGGTGGCCCATTCTCTCTCTTTCTCTCTCTCTCTTCCTCTCTCTCTCTCTCTCTCTCTCTCTCTCTCCCTCCCTCCCTCCCTCCCTCCCTCTTTCTCTCTCTCTGTTATTAGGTCTCAAATAAATAAATAAAATAAACAAATAAAAATAAAAATTTAAAAGATGAATGATCAAAGCAGAAAAGAAAACCTTTGCCTTAATGTAGCGGAAGCTTGTTGTTGCTACACAGTCTTCCCATCCACAGTATCTCAGGTAACACCACCAGCAACACAGGGCGTGGAAAGGAATGGAGCATCTCAGAGGGTGAAGTTGCAAAGAGGCCAGTCAAGGAAGGTTTCTCTTTCGGTGCAATGGGACCTGAAGCGAGAACCCAGAACAGCACCGGAAGCACGTGCTAGGAGGAGAGTGAACTTGGGAAGATGGGTCAAGGTGGTTAAGTTAGGCACTTAGGTCAGTAGGTTGTTATGGTGGCACGCCTCCCTGATGCCTGGTCTCCCAGCGGCACATTGTGCAAGAGTTCTACAGGACTGGGTCCCGGATCCCGATGGGTACCAAAGTTTGTGGATGTTCAAGGCCTTTACATAAAGTGGCATAGTATTTATATATAACCTAGCCATATCCTCCTCTCTTCCCTGTCTCTTCTCTCTCTGTCCTCTTTCTTGTCTGTAGGGTTGGGGATCAAAAGGAGGGCTTGGACTATGTTATGCAGACACTTTCACACTAAGCTTTACCTCCATCCCTCTGCATACTATAAATCAGGTCCAGATTACATGAGCTGCTTAATACTATGTAAATACTGTATAAATAGTCATCACAGTGTATCATTTTAAAGATAATAAGGGGGAAATATGTGTAGCTTTTCAGTACAGACATGATTTATTTTATTTTGGTTTTTCGAGGTAGGGTCTCACTGTAGCCCAGGCTGACCTAGAATTCACTACGTCATCTCAGGGTGGCCTCGAACTCATGGCGATCCTCCTACCTCTGCCTCTTGAGTGCTGGGATTAAAGGCATGCGCCACCATGCCCGGCCAGACATGCATTTTTTGACCCTGGCTCATGGAACCCAGTGAGGCAAAGCCCAGCTGTGTCTATTAGAACTTGGCATGTTATTTTTTCCTGTGCATTTTACCTCAGGATAAAGTCACATATTAAAGATATTTGAGAGTAATACCTTATAGGAAATTAATGTGAACAGTTTCTATGCAGAAGCTCAGAGAATGAGACACCAAAGCAAGCCACTCAAAGGAAGACAGACTGAAGTATGTCACCCAGAATGGAGGTCTGACAGGTGGAGTGGGACGGAAGCACAGCTCTGGACGCAGTTCAGGGCATATCTGAGGTGCTTAGACACCCCAGGGTAAGGGACTATCACAAGACAGAGTGGGCCACAATGCCGATCTGGGGTAGCAAGACCGGAAAAGACGATCTTCCTCTTCGAAATGTCTTACTGGGACCACTCTTATAAATATTGCAAACTTCAGAGATGACAACAGTTGCTTTAGTTAGTGGTATAGCTCGGTAATAATGGTTTTACAAAGGGAATCTTCAGTTCTGTAATAATGGTTTTACAAAGGGAATCTTCAGTTCTGTAATAATGGTTTTACAAAGGGAATCTTCAGTTCTGTAATAATGGTTTTACAAAGGGAATCTTCCGAACTCCCATATGCCTTCCTCACTCAGAGTAAAACCCTTGTTCCTCTTGCTATGGGCAAAAATGCCATTGGGTTTTGCATAGCAAATCCTCTTTTTGCTAGAGTATATAACTCAGAAAATATTCACTTTGGGAGGAAAGTCTACAACAAAAGCTCATGGGTCAAAGGCCTTTCTCTAGCAGAGTTATTTTTTCCCCAGTGGAATCCAGTGAAATTGCATTAGTGAGTATCACAGTTTTTCTGCAGCTTGCCATCGGGTTTTTGGAAATGGTATTCATGTCCCTTAGTGAGTTTAACAAGTGCTTATTGTTTGGTGATATTTGAACTTCTGACATCTTCAGACCTCTGAGGTTAAAGTCAAAAATGCTTTAAACAAAACAGCATTGTTCAACATCTCCAGAGGCTTAAGTAGCATTCTTCTCCTAAGGAAGAGATGTTAGCTGTTTCTTCTCAACCCCATCCTTAGCATATCGTAAAGTACAGCATGCAGAAAGCCTCCTGACCAAATGCTTTTCAATAGACTCTTCTATTGGGCCTTTATCAGAAAGCTTCTTTGTAAATCAAAAGCTTAACAATTCTCACAATCTCTCTAATGCTCATTAGATAGTGAAACACACACCAAGTGTTCAAAAGACCAAAGTATGCCTTTGTAACACCCATCTCTACCCTGCCTTCCTCACAAAGTTTAACAGAGTACACTATACTTTTGTTGAAATGCAATTGTTATTGACCCTTGTCTTAATTAATCTTTGACACCAAAGGCATGTGTAAATCTATGAATGAGCAAGTTAGGAGGGATGGAATAAAAGATCAAGATTTGGTAAACCATGAGCTGAATTTTACGGGATAACAAAAGCCTGCACTCAGGCCAAAAAAAAAATTATATATATATATCTCAATTGGAAATGTGGGAACTGGAAGAGTTCTAGTTTAATAAGATTCCTGTGAAAGAGGCATGTAGGTTAGTCATTACAAACTTACTGCATGACACAATGTGATGTAGCTACCAAAATGGGGGTCCAATTCCGTCTTGGATTTAATTCATGAAGACTAGCACCCCGATCCAAGGAAGTGACTTTCCTTTTCCATCAGAACACATCAGTAGCACTTTGTCCACTTCTTTGGGCCACATAGGTAAGCTGCTGTTCGGTGACTGAATTCTCTACAGTAGTGGTTCTCAAATAATGCCTTTTGTTTGGGATCTCTTGAGAAGCTTTAAAAACTCAGGTGCCTAGGCTGCAGGCCATACCCATTTGACTGCGAAGGCCCCTGGCACTATTGTGCAGCAGAGTCTGAAGATAGTAGCTATGATGTTCTCATTCCAGAACTTCTGCGGTCCCTGTCTCTTGCTCTTCCTTCACTTCTCTGCCTCCTCCCTTCTTTTCAGCTCACCCTCGGAAGGTTTCTCTGAATGACTTGCTGACAAAGGGACCTAAAATGCAAATGTTATCAAGTTGCCAGCCCCCACACCCCACTTACAATATTTCAAAGACCTCTTTCCCTAGCATTCAGCATCAAGATCAAGCTCTGTGAAGTAAACAAGACTCTTTTTATAAGCCTGGGATATTTAAAAACTCAAAACTTCCATCTGTGCTTAAAACTTCTGTCCACAGGATTGTTAATAACCTATAGTTTCTTCTCAAATCCTGCCCTCCATCACCACACCACACGTATGGTCAGTGACTATGACATGGTCTCATATTTCTATGTGTTTACTCAATAAAAATACCTCTTTTCCTTGAAGTTGTAATTTTGGTGACACCTTTAAAAAACAAAATCCCTTTAATGTATCTTATGTGTTCTGTGGTATCTGGTATATCTACCATGTTGCTTTTATTGCTTGAGATATCTTTCCCACTATATTCTGAAGTTCTTGGGTTTAAGTTCTAATTCTATTTTTGTTTGTTGGTTTTTTTTTTTTCTTTTGGTTTTTGGGTTTTTTGAAATAGGGTCTGCCTCTTGCCCAAGCTGACCTGGACTTCACTATGTAGCCTCAGGATGGCCTTGAAATTACTGTGATCCTCCTACCTCTGCCTCCCATGTGCTGGGATTAAAGATGTGAGCCACCATGCCCAGCTAGGCTCTAATTCTTATCCACATTGTTAATCTCAGTAAATAGTACAACATCCAATACAAAATAGGCCTCAAAAATTATTCTGTAGATTAAAAGACAAAATGCTTTCTTGCTGTCTCTCAGATAAATAAATAAACTTTAAAAATATTGACAGACAAAATAAATAATAAGAGATGCCAAAACTATGATATTTGAACTAATCATAGATTTGATCTGAGAAAGAAGCCTTTGAGAGACACAGTAATTAGTTTTTAATGTGAAAATAATGGCATATTACTTTTGGTTTCAAAAGACTATCTGGAGTAAATGAGCAGAAACCAAGGTGGATTTCTATTCAGTAGATACTTAGAACTTTTGCAACTATAAATGTTGCCCATGAGGAGAATGCTGACCTTCAGGAGAACTGCTGGAACAAAGTATGTATTTCTTCATTAACTATAAAATGAAGAATTTCTAAGATACCTATCAATTCTAGGACTCCCTCTCTCTCCCTCCCTCTCTCTCTCCCTCCCTCCCTCCCTCCTTCCCTCCCTCCCTCTCTCTCTCTCTCTCTCTCTCTCTTTTGGTTTTTCGAGGTAACTGACCTGGAATTCTCTCTGTAAATCTCAGGGTGGCCTTGAACTCATAGTGATCCTCCTACCTCTGCCTCCTGAGTGCTGGGATTAAAGGCGTGTGCCACCACACCAGGCGAGTCTCTCATTTTAAAATGAACATTTAATAAACAATCTAACTGACTTTCAGAAGACATTTTATACATAGAGAAACTATTGTACTTGAGGAATGGACATTAAAAATTGGGCCACAAGAAAGGCTATTGTCTCAAATTGAAATAAGGACATAAGGCTAAAGAGATGGCTTAGTGTTAAGGCACTTGCCTGTGAAGCCTAAGGACCCAGGTTTGATTTCCTAGAACCCACATAAACCAGATACTTATGGTGGCACATGTGTCTGGAGTTTGTTTACAGTGGCTAGCAGCCCTAGTGAACCCATTCTCTCTTTTTCCCTCTCTCTCTCTCTCTCTTTCCGTTTCTCTCTCTCTCCCCCATCTCTCTTTATAAATAAATAAAAACAATAAATATTTTTAAAAATAAGGACATGGATATACCTAGTAAAAAAAAATTCAGTACTATTTCAAGTTGTCACTAAAATACAAAAAATCAAATTAAAAAACTTAAAACAAATATAGCAGTGAAAACAAATAGTCTTTCCTATCTCAGCCCAGAAAGCATAGGCAGAGATAACAATTAAGAATATTAAAATATCAAATCAAATCAATGATACTACTCTGTTTTGTTTTGTTTTGTTTTGTTTTACTAACTAAGAATAGATATCTCTCCCAATGAAGGGAAACTCAATAAATTACTCTCGGGAAGAAGAAATCAATCACCCCCACAGCTCGTGACTGCCAGCAGGAAGATCAGAGAACCGTATTATTAGTAACCTGGGAAAGACACATCAGAAACCATAGCAAAGACCTTGGAGAGTTAAAAACTTGCAGAGTTTCCATTCGTGTTTAAAGCCACAACCAAACTTGTCCAAACATCGGATATAGTGAGCAAAGAGACAAACCAGATGTAAGATATGTAAACAAGTTGTCCCTGGAAATGGAGATCCATCCAAACTGTGGACACACATACTGTGGAACTTAGAGATACTGAGGCTCAGAGAGCATTTCCACCTGTGAAAATTGTATACTTCACTTTTTTTTTTTCCTGAGCTCTGTGTGAATGCCTGAATTTCACACAGAAATTAAAGAACATGCCTGTCAAATAAAGGAGAAGCTAAAATGCCCAAAGGATATTTCAAATAAGCAAATTGTGAAAACATCCATAAAGGTCCGAGGTGTCAGGTGAGCCTGCAACTCCGCATGTGTGACCTGCCCAACCCAAACCTTCTGAAGGAACCCCAGGAAGGGGGACCCCACGCTCTGCCTGGATATGGCGACACCCCAAATCACTCACGAGAAGCGGTCTTGATGCAAACTGCAAGAGGATTTTATTCCAAGCGCGCTGGGGCCCACAGTCGTACACCGCACAGGGGTAGAGGACTGCAGAGCCCCGAATGCAGGAACGGGACAGTTTTTACAGGGTTTCTAACAAAGCCTGTGCATTAGACCAATCATTTTTTTAATATCAGGAGCCCGCAGGGTGCGAGCCAGTCAGTTTGTGCCACCCCATAGTTTCTAAGCCAATTAGTTTAATTTGTTCAAGCCCCTCGTGGACCAATCAGTCTCCTATGACCTTGGAGGTCAGCATTTGCGCAGGTCCTTGGGTGGGGGTAGCAGAGTGTGGTATCAGTCTCCTATGACCTTGGTGGTCTGAGGCAGGCTGCTACAGCTTATGGTGCAGGCTACTAAGGCTTACAGTGTGGGCTATTAAGGCTTATGGTGCAGGCTATTTACAGAAACCAAATAAGTGGTTCACTTCATTACTCATTTCCCATCCTTGAGGGCTATCTCATGCCCTTTTTACCTAGTTTTATATTAGGAGCGGGCTCTGATATAATGAGAAGAGGGATTCTTCACTTGCTTCCAACAGAGAGTAAAGCCTGGAGTTTGAGGTATGCAGGGGCCCGCTTAAGCTCCCTTTGGAGCGTGATAGTATTTCTGGGCTTCTGAATTCTTGGGCCTTTCACTTCTTCCCTAAATGCCAAAAGGTCGACCACCTTCAGGGAGTGGCAGTGTTTCCTTCTTTTCCCCAAAATGTGTTTCTTGTCAAGCCTGGCACTGTCTGCTCTCAGCAAGTCTCACGAAAGAATGAGCTCACTTGCTATACATGAATGTCATCAGGCCCTAGTGTCCTCTTTTAAAACTAATCTGAAATTCATTAGGTATAATTCTAACTGGTATCTTCCAGCATACTAAAATTATGATATTGTCCTTGCAATATTAAAATTGACAATTACTTCTGAAATAATTCAGGATAAAAAAAAATTTCAACTACAGTGCTATTACTCCATTCTCAAGATTATTCCTAGAAATTCTACATTAAGGTCCTACTGATGACCATGCATGGATGTTTCCTCTAGCCAACATAACTGGCCTTCAGAATACCTAATATTTTAATGAAAGGAATAGATTCAGTCCCCTCCCCCAGTTCCTGTGGTAGAAGCAGTACGGTCGCCAGACACAAGATTCTCCTAAAACATGTCCATTTCCTCCATTTTCTGTCTCAACCACATGTACACCTTAGTGGACTTCCACCAGACTTCAAGGAAAATGAAAGATGAGCTAATTAGAACACTTGAAGTTATTTTTAGGTATAAAGCCATTTTCATTATCTTCACACAGAGTTCTCTATTAAGACCTACTTTAATCTTTTGTTATATTTGGAGTGTGTCTTAAACTATGAATAGGTATGGTGAAGAAAAGCAAAGCCAGCCAAAATTCCTCCTGGACATTACAGGCTTATTTTATTGCAGGTGGAGTTTTCCTTATGCTTAGGGAAGGAGTGAGGGCCTGAAAATGCATCACTAGTGTATACAAGAAGCAGCAGCCTTTCTCTGTGGCATCATCACAGCCAGCCAGTCTTGCTGCAAGGGGCGCTGGGTGGTTTGTCAACGACTGTCTGATTATGTCTCTTTCAGAGCTCTGTTAGCCCCCAAAACTAAAATCGGGTACCAAGTTAGTTGAGGTTAAGCAAATGAACTAGAACTGAATTCCAAAGAATTTCTTTGCTCCATCCCTCTTGAAGACCACTGCCAAAGTGATTACATTAAACTTGCAACATTCAGACAACTCCATCCCCTAAGAAACTGACTACTTTAGACCTCAGGGTCCTGTTGCCTCAGTAACCTCTGCACAATACCTAGCCATTCAACCATCCCTCTAGCACCTCCTCAGGGTCCAAGTCGAGGCTGCAAGCAATGGAACAGCAGTCTACTGGGCAGAGCTGTATACACAGACAGCAGAATGTCTTGGCATCAAGAAACAACACAAGAACAGAAAGAAAATGCTACAAAGGGCAGAGTGATTACATTAATTTATCATTTATCATTTTTGCATTTCCTTTCACACTATTTGCTCAATAATGCCAGGAACTTATATTTGGCCAGCTAGACCAAATGACCAAATGTGCAATAGTGGCACATCTATCATGGTGGAAACCAATTGCCCTCTAATTAGACTGGAAGCCCGCTCGATGAGAGGGAATCATCCCTGAAAACCTAAAACAGGTGTAATCATGAGTCCTGGGGGTATAACGTCTGCTGCTGTCTGGCTAAATGTATATACTATGTTCATCAAACTGCCCAGTAAGCACTTCTCTTAATGATCATACCCTTATATTAATGCTACTCTCATTTTTGGTAGAGAATTTTCTCTTTTCAGATGGCAGTGACCTTGGGATGACTCAGAAGGCATCATGGTGCTGTAATATCTCTATCATACCTTCCAAGTCTCAGGGTCTATTGTGGAAGAGGTGATTGAAAGAATCTAAGAGCCAAAGGAAGGTAGGACTCCATGCAATGTGCTCCCCCCAGACACAAAATGACCTGGATATCCATGACCTCACAGTGCCTAACACTACCTACACAAGACCATCATATGAGGAGGAAAAGATCATGACATCAAAATAAAAGAGAGAGTGATTGAGATGGGGAGGGGAGATAGTGGAGAATGGAGTTTCAAAAGGGAAAGTAGGGGGAGGGAGGATATTAGCATGTGATACTTTTTATAATCATGGAAGTTGTTAATAAAAAATTTGAAAAGAAAAAAAAAGAATGCAAGGAACTGTATTATGGAATCAATTAGGCTATGGTTTATTTTATTCTTTCATTTCAGCCCCTAGCTCCAAACATTCAAAAGCTATAACACAATTATGAAAGCAACTAATTATTGCATATAAAATAGATAGGTGATATATAGATAATGAAGATAGAGGTAATATAAATATAGATTATGAGTACAAGTTGGATTTCACTTACAAACTACTTGAAACCAGAGGGTGGTAGTTTGAGTAGATGGCCCCCAATATATTCGGTGTTTTATTAGTTTGTAGTTTGCATCTGCAGCCACCTGGCTGGAGGCAGTGTCACTGGGTGGATCTTAAGGTATGGTGGTGGGTTGGAAATTCCAGTCTAAAGATATGCAAAGTGCCTATTTCCACCTAGAGTTCCTGAAGTGTGCTGTGCTGTGTGGCTTTTGGGCTTGTGGCTTCTCTCTCTCTCTCTCTCTCTCTGCTTGGTCCTGTGAAGGTAGCCCAGTTTCTTCTGCCATTATGGAGCTTCCCCTGGATCTGTAAGCTTCAACAAATATTCCTTCCTCCATAACTGTGCCTGGTCTAGAAGTTGATCTGTCTGCTACACAGAGTATTGTGGATTTTTGCAATATTTACATATGCATATTTATACTGAGGGTAAAGACAGAGGTATAAATAACAAAATTAATGTTTTATCTGCACCTTGTATGTACAGCTTGAAGGTACCACCTTGTACATTTGGCTTACATAGGTACTAGGGAATCAAACCTTGGTCCTTAGGCTTCCCAGACAAGTGCCTTAACTGCTAAGCTATACATCCAGCCCAGTAATTCACAATATCTCAGATAAATTTGGCATTGTTAAAATATTTTATTCATTTATTTGAGAGAGAGAGGAAGAGGCAGATAGAAAGAAAGAGAGAATGGGTGCACCAGGGCCTCCAGCCACTGTAAACAAATTCCAGACACAGGCACCCCCTTGTGAATCTTGCTTACGTGGGTCCTGGGGAATCAAACCAGGGTCCTTAAGCTTCACAGGCAAATGCCTTAACTGCTAAGCCATTTCCCCAGCTCAAATTGGGCATTTTAAGTGAAGCCCAGCACATGAGGTTAGGTGTGGAGTTTTCCACTTGTAACATCACATTGACTCTTAAAATGTTTTAGAGTCTGAGGCATTTTAGATTTAAGAACGTTTACTAAGGAAGCTTTATCTGTGTACTATATATATAAATAATGTATAAATGAAATATTTTAATTCCAAATACATTTTATGATGTCTTATAGGCAAAAGACACACTTCCTCAAAAGAAATCTTCATGATGGAGAATGTCAAAATGTGAGTTGTTGACTTACATGAGGCTTAAGCTAAAGGCAAACTGAGATGGGCTGAGGAGTATTAAAGGACAGATGTAGGTACCCTCCAATCCAGATAGAGAGCGGGAGCCTCCAAATTATGCCTGAAGAATGGAGAGAACAAAATGTCCCAGATATATGACGGCAGTGCTTATCATCAGAATTCATCACCCTATTCTTCCTACAAGTCACATGACCAAACCAACCTCACCCAGCAGGCAAGCAGCACATCTCACTGGTATGTTTTTGCTTCCCAATTTAAGCCATGACCTTTTCAGATGTTTTCTCTGAGAGAAAAAAAATCATTTGTGGGCCATCAGTTTGTGCAACACTCCCTATCTGAGCTACAGGCATATTTATTTATTTAGGCTTGGGCTGGAGGGATGGCTTATCAGTTAAGGGGCTTGCCTGTGAAATTTAAAGATCCAGGTTCAATTCTCCAGAACCCACATAAGCCAGATGCACAAGGTGGCAAATGTATCTGGAGTTTGTTTGCAGTGGCTGGAGGCCCTGGTGTGCCCGTTCTTCTTTCTCTCTCTCTGAGTCTTCTCTCTCTTTCCCTCTTTCTCTCACTAGTGAGCCAATCTAACCAAAAACAGCAATTCATATTTCAGTGAGAGCCTCCGACTCAAGAAATAACCCTGAAGAGAGGGAGAGAGGAGAGCAGCCAACTTTCTCCTCTGGCCTCTGCATGTGTGTGCGTGGGACACAATCGCTGCACACACATGTGCATACACCATACACACCCAAATAACAATAATTTTAGAAAATTCTCATGCACCAATAAAAAAAAAAATCTCAAGAATTTCCATTATCAAACAACTCATTATTCCTGCCAGATAAGCCATGTTCCCCCTCGATTGGAAAGCCCAAGAAGTGGGTGAAAGGCAGGGGCTTTTCCCCCAGTGTTTAGTTAGCGCCATACAGATATCTCAAACTAGGCAGTAGAACCTCAGTGTTCTTCCCTGCTCCATACATCAGTCAACTCAAAGTATCTCTAAGCTTCTGTTATCAGCAATAGCCAATGACAGGCTTGGGCTCCTGGAGCCATTTCTGTCAGACTGGAAGGAGGTCAGGTCTGAGTTTCATCTACTTCAAGTGTCAGAGCTAGAAGCTATCTCCAGCAATTTCTACCAGGGCCAGAGTGGGTCAACTCAGTAATTAAAGAAAAACAGGGCTGGAGAGATGCTTAAGTGGTTAAGTGCTTGCCTGTGAAGCCTAAGGACCCCTGTTCGAGGCTCAATTCCCCAGGACCCATGTTAGCCAGCTGCACAAGGGGTGCACGCATATGGAGTTTGTTTGCAATGGCTGGAGGCCCTGGCATGCCCATTCTCTCTCCCTCTCTCTCTGCCTCTTTCTCTCTCTGTCGCTCTCAAATAAATAGATAAAAATAAACAAAAAAAATTAAATAAAAGAAAAATAGTGGTTTGAGCTTGACCACTACCAAGAAACAAAATTTTCTGAATTCTGGGAACTAAATATTCTTGCTTTGTTACTTATGTTAACTTACTTTTGGAAAAGGCATACACCCCAGTGCTTGCTTATCATTCCTATGTTAGTTGAAGCATTATTTATTTGTAAGACAAAGAGGCAGAGAAAGAATGGGCACATCAGAGCCTCTGACCACTGCAAACAAACTCCAGAAGCATGAGCCACCTTGTGCATCTGGCTTACATGGGTACTGGGGAATCGAACCTGGGTCCTTAGGTTTTGAAGGCAAGTGCCTTAACTGCTGAGCCATCCTTCCAGCCCTGAAGCATAAATCTTTAAATGAAAGTATTCCTAGTTCTCTCTGACTCCATTGAATACTTTCCCCCAAGTTCTCAGCACCCAGCATTTGTCAGTCAGTCATCAGCTTACACCTTTGGATGATTACTCACTTTACACGTGCGTCTATCTGCCTCTCCTTCTCAACTCTCATCCTTATTAAAGCGAACATCATCACTAGTTTTTAAGCATTTATTCTACCACTACAGTTGATTTTAAAATCTAGCAGTATCTTGGAATTATCTTTAGACTACTTTAAAACAAGATTCCTAGTTTCACATAACTGGAATTAACTAAACAAGCCCATGTTTATAAAAACAACAGTATTTTTCTTTCGAAAACAAAACAAAAAACAGAGCTAACAACAAAAATCACACACACACACACTTCTTTAATAGAGTTTGATGTAATAAATTAGAAAAGGATGCCAGATTGGGACTTGGGCTCCAGTGCCTCCATTACGGCACAACTGCATCCCTGAGCTAGGAACTCAGAAAGAATTAAGCCTTTCAAGTCAGATAGGAGTGGTTTTATGATGCTCCTCTGACAAATTCCTTATATAACTTTTATCTAATAAATCTTTTTATTTGATTTCTTCTCTGTACAATAGAGCAAATAAAATGAAGCAGTTTTCATCTCTACAAAAAAGAAACGGGGGCTGGAGAGATGGCTTAACGGTTAAGCGCTTGCCTGTGAAGCCTAAGAACCCTGGTTCGAGGCTCGGTTCCCCAAGTCCAACGTTAGCCAGATGCACAAGGGGGCGCACGCGTCTGGAGTTCGTTTGCAGAGGCTGGAAGCCCTGGCATGCCCATTCTCTCTCTCTCTCTCTCTCTCTCTCTCTCTCTCTCTATCTGTCTTTCTCTCTGTGTCGGTCGCTCTCAAATAAAAAAAAAAAAAAAAAGAAACAGAACCCCCAGATAGGATCAAGAGAAGAACATTACACAGGCACTGTTAACAAGGGTGGGCAGTTAAGGGGTGAAGATACTGGAACCTAAGTGATATGAAAGGGGTTTGGGTGAGTGGGGGCTAGGATTAGAAACTATTAGATGTGGATCAGAGTGGAGAAGCATGTATGAAGGAGTTGGGGGAAGTCTAACCAAAAGTTAGGGGAGATGAAGAAGACATAAGAAAACCTACTATTTCATAAATTTTATATATACACACACACACACACGAATGACTCACTCAGGAGGCAGAGGTAGAAGAATTTCTGTGAGTTTGAGGCTAGTCTGAGACTATAGAATGAGGTCCAAATCAACCTGAGCTAGAGTGAGACCTTACCTCTCAAAAAAAAGCATATTGCAGAGTCAGCTGACTTAGGTTCAAACCAAGTGGTGGTGACTTGGGGTCCCCCTGGACCTTGGTAGAGTTAGTAGTAGGAAGTTGCCATAGCATCATGGCATTCAATTATACTTTTTAAGCTAAAAAAAAAAAAAAAAGGAAAGGGAAGAAAAGAAAAGAAAAGAAAAGAAAAGAAAAGAAAAGAAAAGAAAAGAAAAGAAAAGAATGAGGATGGGCCAGGCACGGTGGTGCACACCTTTAATCCCAGCACTCTGGAGACAAAGGTAGGAGGATAGCTGTGAGTTCGAGGCCAGCCTGAGACTACAGAGTAAGTTCCAGGTCAGCCTAGGCTAGAGTGAGACCCTATCTCAAAAACAAACAAACCAAACAAAACCCCAATAATAATAGAATGGAAGTAGGTCCCCTACAAAGACAGATAATGCTGTTCTCAGTAGCCATGGGTTATCAAATAATAATATCAGTGTCAAGCATGGGATAGCTCCCTGTGAGTTGTCTAAACAAGGCCTCTCCCTGGGGACTCCGATGCCCTAACAGAAATTAAGCAGCACAATGACTGAATCAGAATGGCTCTCTTGGGCAGCTATTTAGAGCATAGATGTACGCTAGGCATAATATTTGAGACCAAATAAAGGGCAGAGCAAGCGCAAACTCTCCTGAGTAGAATAGAGAGAAGACACAGAAGAAGTTTCATCCAAAGTTTTGATCAGGGCAAAATATTTTGTTCCAGTAAAATGTCAGTTTCCTCTCCTTTTGTATATTTGTACTTCATTCCTTGTCTAGAATGATCTTCGCATGTGATGTCTGCTCCTGTTGTTTGTGACGTCAACCAAGCATGCTTCTGCGAAGTACCTTCTTCAAAGGTACACCTCGACCACTCCCCTGATTCTTCCCAAATTTAGCTTGTCTATTTCTTTGCTGAAGCATCATCTTTGAAAGGTTTTCCTGATGAGCCCTTTATGACATTATTCACTCCAAAATACTTCTTTTTGTTGTTGTTTCTGTTTCTTTGAGGTAGGGTCTCACTCTGGTTCAGGTTGACCTGGAATTCACTCTGTAGTTTCAGGGTGGCCTCGAACTCACGGCAATCCTCCTATCTCTGCCTCCCGAGTGCTGGGATTAAAGGTGTGTTCCACCATGCCCAGCAAAAAAAAAACTTTTATGACATAATTTTTCCCTTTTTTTTGTATACTGACATCCCTATAAATTAGAGTTGGTGTAATTTTTGTTGTTTGTTGTTCCCAAGGGCTTTTATCTGTATCAGTAAGTAACAATACTTAAGAGGAGCTTGATGACTGGATATAGGCATACCAATGACAAAGGAGTCTGTGCTTTCCAGTGCAGTGTGCAAAGGGTGAGGACAAAATACATGATTTGTTTGATTGCTTGTACATACAGCCGCACTTAGACATTCAAGGTTAAATGTGTAGATCTTGGGGTATGTGTACTAAAACATACTCCGTTTTCATTAAATTACTGCATCAGTAACTCTCTCATTCCTGTGAACAAATACCTGACCAGAAGCGATTTAAGTAACTAAAAGGCTTATTTACAGCTTATAGTTTCAAGGGTCAGATTTTATTTTTTTAAATTAGTTTTCTACTCAGTGAATACAGTCAAGTTGGTACCATTGTTAGCCTCTTCCCTGATTGGCCCCATTCCGCAAGGACCCTTCTTGTTGTGGAATATTGGTCATTCATTGTGGGATTAGCCATTAGTTTTGGGTAGGAGGCAATGACCCAAGGCATGGTTCTGACCTTCTTTCCACCCTCTCTTCCGCAAATTTCCCTGAGCCATGATGGCTTCATTTTTGGTCTGCTTCAGTGATGAGGTCTTGGGATCCTCTGTGTCTCTGAATATCTGGTTTGGTAGGGCTTGATTGTTTTCTGTATCTATCTCCTTCACCCTTGCGCTGGTACCAGGTTCACCAAGAAAAGGAAGGCATGGTGTTAGGAGGCAGAAGCCAGTGTCACACTCTCAGGCACCCAGCAGAAGGTGAATAGGAAGTGGGGCCCAGTTTGCAAAGCACCACTTCCTCTGGCAAGGTACCTCCTCCTCAAGGTCTCGCAACATTCCCAAACTGAATCATCTGCTGTAGATACCTAGTGTTCAAACACAGAAGCCTCCAGGGCTGGCAGGGGAGGCAGCATTTTACATTCAAACCACAATAGTTGCCAGGATTTCATCTCTGTCCGAATTTCAGTTTATTACCCATACTAGGTCAAATTCTTTTGACTTGTTTTGGATGAGGCAAATAATTATGAATTTGATTTTTCCTAAATAACTGGAAACCTCTCAGTAAGGGGACAGCAAATGAAATGGATAAGCAAGTTGTATGCTAACAGGTGTGGTCAAATGTTAAGGATCATTGCAAGGTAACAAGAGTTGATTATTCTAAGGCTGGATCTGATTGCAATTTTCCTCTGGAAAAATGTTTGTGCACAGTGGTCGTATCATTTAGTCAGTGTACCATCTTCTAGTAACCATACCCTGAGAAAGATTCTAACTTTAGGGCTGGGGAAATAGCTTAGTGGCTAAGGCATTTGCCTGTGAAACCTAAGGACCCAGGTTCAATTCTCCAGGTCCCACAAATGCCAGATGCACATGGTGGCGCATGCGTCTGAAATTCATTTGCAGTGGCTGGAGGCCCCAGTGTGCCTATTCTCTCTCTCTCTCCCTACCTCCCACCCCTCTTTGTCTCTAATAAATAGATGAATAAAAATAAAGCTTTTTTTTAAAAAAAAAAAAAGATTCTAACTTTTAAATGTCAGCCCACTGGCTCCATCTCATATGCCTAAGACTCCATAAAGAGTTAAGAGGAAATCTAAAATAAATAAGTTCATATAAACTTCATTCCTTAGAACTTTTTGAGGAACAGTTTTAAATGTACATCCTCAAACTGTGTTCTCAGCTTATGAGACATGAATTTCCAGTTCCTAGAATCCTAAATCTGCATCAGGGGACTTGTGATTAGGTACTGCAGTGAGAACTGTTAAAAAGAGAACATTTCCAATAAAATGACCTCTTGTGTTTCTAGCAGATTACAGTTTGCACAGGAATTAATAAAAGGAACAAAAAGAAATGTTTTCTGGCCCTGTAATGTTTCTGGAAATATCAGAACTTGAATGAACAAAGCCAAATGAAGCATCTCAACTGGTAACAAACACACACCACATGGACCACAATGTTGAGCCTTGGATAGTCTTTAACTTGCGAAATACATTAGGTAATGTCCAAAATTCTTAGCTTAGTTAGGAAGCATAGCACAGAAGTCTAGTAATGTTTTTAGACAGTAAATCCATGGGATGAAGAGATGATTTGGTTCCTTTACCTCAAAATTACCACCAAATACAATTTATGGTAGATGTAGCCCATACAGACATCTTTTGCAAAGGAGATGCTTTTAAAACAAAATAGGCCTTTTGGGTTTTGTGGTATGCTGGGTAATGCCCCCAGACATCAGGTGCTAATCCCCAAAACTTGTAAATGCTATTTTATAAGTGTTAAATTAAAAAGAGAGAGGCCATTAGACTGAGGCTGTCTCTGTACTTCTAGTTTTTACAACAATAAACTGCAACCTAAGCTAGTAGTAAACAAACAAAGCTTAAATCAGGAGTATATTTTGCAACAAACGGCTGAGATTCAGCCAATCATAAACAGCCAAACCTTAGCCAATTGCGGAAAGCCAGCTGGTCAAAAACTACATAGTTAAGGCAAGCACCTCCAAACAAAAGACAAATATAGCTGCAGCCAATCAAGGGATTTCTCTACATTACTTCCGTGTTTGGCTTATAGAAATTCACTGTTGCTGGGCAGAGCTTTATGAATTTCTTCTGGCTCTGAGCGCTGTTCAATTCATGAATTCTTTTTCTGCTCAAATAAACTGTTAAGCTGGTTTTAATATTTTTTTCTTTTAATGTCAGGAGAAAATGTCTTTGCACATATAGTTGTGTCAAAGAATTTGAGGTAGAGGTGTTAAGGAATTTGAGATAGGGAGGTTATCATGGGCTCTAAAGAAAAACACATGTGCCCTTGTAAGATTGAGCAGAAGTTTTAAAGAAGAAAATGTGACCCTGGAAGCAGAGATTGGCATAACACAACCGCAAGCCAGACGATGCTGGCACACATCAGGCTGTGAAGGAGGCAGGAGAGAGAGTTCCTCCCAGAGGCTCTGGATCAAGCGCAGCCCCGCCTGCCTGGAGCCTGCTTTCCACCCAGCCACGCTGGTTTTGAACTTCTGAATTCCAAAACCAAAGGAGAATGTCTCTCTTGTTTTAAGACATGTGATTTGCATTCTTTTATTTTTTTTCCAGGAACCTTCAGAAATGAATACAGGTTTCTATTTTCCTACTCATTTTAACCTTCCCCCCTCCCCCCAAAATAGCCATTTGGATTTTGGGACCATCTGCCTCTTTGTCAGTTTTTTGAGGAATTTAGTTTGGATTTTGATAGGGATTACAAGGAATCCGTAAATTGATTCGAACAATTTGCTATCTTAGTATTATTGAATATCCAGGTCTATGAGCATTTATTCAGACTTTATGTACATTTTTTAAAGTTTTTAATTAAAAATTTTTTATATATGTAGGCTTTCAAAGTTTTCAACACTTTGTAGTTTTGGAGTAAAAATGTCATACATTTGTTAAAATTATTACAAATATTTGGTTTTTAATGCTAGTTAAAAGGGAATTATTTTCTTAAGTTGTTTAAGTCTTTCTATTGCCAACACATAGTTGAATTTTGCATGTTGATTTCATACCCTGCCTCTTGCAGAACTCAAATGCTACTGCTAATTCTGAGTGAATTTCTTAGAAGTTATTATATCACAATCATTTCACATGCAAGCAGATCATTTTTCTTCTAATCTTAAAATTTAGATGACTTTTATTTTATTCCATCCAATCAGCCTCTAGTATATGCTAAACAGCTGCAGCAAAAACAAACTTGTTTGCATTTCTGACCTTTAGAGAAAGAGCATTTAATTTTTCAACATTAAGGATAGTTTATAGATGTCCTATATCAGGTTAAGGAAGGCCTTCTTTACACCTATTTTATTAAGCTTTTTCATCATGAAAAGCATGGATTGTGTCACTTTTTTCTGAATCTATTGAAAGAATTGTATAATTTTTGTCCATTACTTTATGCTATATTATGTTACTTGATTTTTGACATTAAATCAATCTTGCATTTCTGAAAAAAAATTCTCATCATTGTGGATAGTTCCTTTTAATCTGTTGTTGGACTGACTGGGTAGTATTTTTTTGAGGATTTTACAATCTAGCTATTTGAGATACTGACTTGCGGTTTATTTGAAATGTTTTTGTCTGTTCTTCCTTTTTGCTGTTCAACTTCTATTTCCTATTCTTATTTTCCTTTTCAATTTCCTGTCCAAAATTTTTCTGTTAAGTGATTACTGAGGGGTCTTTGAGAATTAATAGACTAGCCTGTCTTCCTCACTGAAGAATAGAAGTGATTAAAAGATAGGCAGGGATACCAGTTAGACAGTTTATTAGAGGTAGAAGTTAGATGTTGATTTCTTTTATAGTAAATTTTTTAAAAATTACTTTATTTATTTTTTTGAGAAAGAAAAAGAGAATTTGGGCATTTCAGGGCCTCTAGCCACTTGAAAGGAACTCCAGATGCTTGTGCCATCTTGTGCATCTGGCTATATGTGGGTACTGGGGAATCAAACCTGGATCCTTTGGCTTTGCAGGCAAGCACCTTAGCCACTAAGCCATGTCTCCAGCCCCTATAGTAAACATTTTATGAATAAAATTTCACTGGTGAATGAGTCTCTATGGGAGGCCAAGGGGGTATTTATACCTCACCAGTGAATTTGGCATGCTTACCTCCCTCCATTCCTCACCTTTCACAGCAGTAGAGCCGACTTTGCCAAGGTAATCTTCATTGTACCTAAAAGACAGTTGAGAACAAACAATCTTGGGGATGTGCGAAGATGTGAAATTAGAGGCTGGGAACGTTTGCCCTAAAGCAAGACCTTCACCTGTCTGATTATCACTTTTCAGAAGTGGCCCAAGCCCAGAGGCAAAGCCAACCTCCTTGCAACCGAAGGAAGAATTCCAATGGCTCCCACCACCCCGTAGGTATCCCATAGTCTGTAAGGGAGGCGGCTTTTTTACCTGCCTGGTCACATAAAGTCTACTGTTGAGCCACACCGTCTCTCTTGTTTCTTTCCCCACTTTTACTAATCATATACATGTATGGAAATGTCAAGAGACCCATTGTTTTATATATATTATATATATTATGATGCATATAGTATATGCTGATAAAATACCAAAGAAAACAGATGGCATAATTCTATTAATGTGACTTTGGGGATAAGCACATTCATTTGGAAGGGGAGGAGCTCAGTAGTTGCTGGGTATTGGGCATGAGGAGGAAGCATTAGGGAATTTGTGAAGGATAAATGATGAGGTTATTGTCCTGTAGCTTATGTTTACATAATTGAATGCATTCATTTTCCCTCCCATAAAAAGCAGCAAGCTTTACTTTTTAAAAATTTTTTGTTTATTTTTATTTATTTGAGAGTGACAGAGAGAGAGAAAGAGGCAGAGAGGGAGAGAGAGAGAGAATGGGCACACCAGGGCCTCCAGCCACTGTAAATGAACTCCAGATGCATGTGCCCCTTTGTGCATCTGGCTAACGTAAATCCTGGGGAATCGAACCTCGAACCGGGGTCCTTAGGCTTCACAGGCAAGCGCTTAACCACTAAGCCATCTCTCCAGCCCTGCTTTACTTTATGTAAATGTAAAACAAAACTTTAAAATGTATGGGCCGGGAGATGGATGGAAATGCGGAGGAACAAAAGGGATGATTAGCACCTCTGAACGAATTTTGTGAATCCTGTCAATATGAAACTCTTCAGTTTAGTTTGTCGTGATTTTTATGTGGCTCAGAAATGCTAGCTCTGGTTTTCATTTTATCCGTGAAATTAAAGAAGTTGACATGGCATTGTGAAAAGCATGTGTTCTTTTGCTTTATCTTAAACAAAGGCTGATGAAACTGGACAGTTTCCATGGCGATGACATTTTTTGATTCAACATCTAGACAAATAATTATGTAAAAATGCACAGTCAGATGGTGTAAATGTGGGCCTGCCAAGAGTAAATCAGGGCTTGAGCCAAAAAACTGGTCACTTTACAGCATTCCTTTATTTTCCTAACAGCTAAGTCAGTGTCTTGCTCTTGCTCTTACCTTTTACCCAGTGGGGAATGAAACCTGAAGGTCTTCTGTAGTTCTCATCATCACTGAAAATATGTGATGAAAAAGGGAGAAGATATATATATATATATATATATATATATATATATATATATATATATATATATATATATATTAATTTGAGAGGAGAGAGAGAGAGAGAGAGAGTAAAAGAGACAATGGGCATTCGAGGGCCTCCAGCCACTGCAAACGAACTTCAGATGCATGCACCACCTTTATGCATCTGGCTTATGCGCATCCTGGGAAATCAAACCTAAGTCCTTAGGCTATGCAGGCAAGTGCCTTAACCACTGAGCAATCTCTCCAGCCTGGGAGAAGTCATTTAAACTATCTAGTAAGGCAAGGTCTCAGCTCTCCCCATGTCTGGACACTGAATGTGTATGGCTGGAGCTTGTATGTAAGATTTCACTTACATAAAGGAAGGAGCAGGATGGAAGACAATTAAAGATGAGTGGCTGATGAGTTAGCAAGTATTGCTTCACTCATTTCTAAGAAATTGAAAATGAAATTGGTGTTAACGAGCATTTGACTTCATACTTCATTTCAGAGGCGAAAGAGAAATGGCACAGCAAGCGATCATATAATCGGACTATGGCACAAAACCCAGGGCCAGCTTCATGGGTGTGTAGCCTGTGGAGTCTTGGAAGATCAGGTGCTTGGGGATGGAACCTGCCAACAGGAGTTCAGTTCCCCAGCTCCCTTATAAAAGCTGGATGCCAAGGGGTACAAGCCTTTGTTATCCCAGCATGCCTCTGGCAACAGAAGGTGGAACCAGGAGAATTTGGATGTGAGGGACAGCTAGACTGGTGTACACCAAGGGCAAAGTAAGAGACCCTGTCTCAAAAAAAAAAAAAAAGAAAAGAAGGCGGAAGAAGAAGACAAATACCCCAAGGTTGTCCTCTGACCTCCCTCCACTGCTATAGCATGTACATGCACACAAACACACACACACGTGTACACACACATGCACATGCACACGTTAAAAAAGAAGATCAGGTGTTTCAAAGGGTCTGCTTCTTTATTTTTTGAAAAATATAAATTTATTTATTTGAGAAAGAGCGAGAGGCAGATAGAGAGAATGGGTGCACCAGGGCCTTCAGCTGCTGCAAAAAATCTCCAAACACATGCACCGCCTTGTGCATCTGGCTTATGTGGGTCCTGAGGAATTGAACCTGGAGCCTTTGGCTTTGCAGGCAAGTGCCTTAACTGCTAAGCCATCCCTACAGACTGTGGTTCTTTCGTTCATGCTGTGCTGTGCCTATCTTAAAATTCTTAATCATTTTTTGAAACATAGCCACATTTTCATATTATACTGGCTCCACCATTATGCAGCTGATTGTGATCCTTCCTTCTCAAAGGTTGTTTCATTAAAAGAAAATGCCGTACTCCAGGGAAGAATTTAAGAAGTAAGAAAATGAAAACTGAACAACAGATGAAGTTTATGAAGACTCCCTCTGTATCCACGAGAATATCAGACAGCACAGGACTGGAAAATGGTTTCATGGCAAGTAATAAAACGTCAGCTCCAGACACTTGCACTGGAGCCTAAACTCAGCCCTCAGAGAGTCACTAATAAGTAGTGATTCAATGGGAAGAAGGTAGGTACATCCAATCTCATTGTATCAGTTACTTCAGAACTCTACCCAACAAAGTCTTGATAGACCTGGTTTGTATTCTCGTGCTGAGAACACAGGGGACATTTAACGTCATCGTGGAGTCTCTAGAAAGGAAGACATATTTATAAAGTGCAGTATATACATATTTACCATTTGGGAACTTCAGGGGTCTCTTGGTTAGAAGTTTTACACACTTGGAAATAATACCAAGAAGGACATTAAAGAAACCCAATCTTTTGCCCAATAGTGTCATCAGTGAGATAGTTTGTGTTTCATGGGGGATAGATAGTCCTTGATTGTTAATACTTTCTTTTTGTCAAGAATTACATCTTTAGCAAAACAATATTGGTTAGAAAGATGTGGAATCTTTAAACACTGACCCACCACTAAATCCAAGTTTATCATTCAAAGTGTCATGGTTGCCAAGTCAGGTAAATCCTCTAATGATTCAATTTCTTCATCCCAAAATAAGAACTAGGCCTACTTCATTCAATTTGTCAGCATGAAAGCATTTATTCTCCTCAAGATGTTTCCACAGATGATCTGCAGGGAACAAATGTGATCTGTGAGCCAAACAAGCTCAGAAAACACTGGGTAACAAATAAAACTGAATTACTTAAAGCACAGCTTCTCAGTCTATATTGTACTAATTTTCTTAGTGAATCAGAAAGACAGAGAAACTATTTATGTCATTGCCCAAACTTATTTATCTAGGAAACAAAATACTTCTAGGACAATTTCAGAAACCATTGTTTCATAGGGCATAATAACTTAGTAAATAACATGGAAGTTAGTTTGAATAAATGTTACTCCCATTCACATTTGTCTTAAGATCTATAAAAAATATGAAAGCCATTATCACAATACATCATTTCCTGAAAAAAATGTATACGTATTCTAAAGTGTTTTTCTCTGTTTCAAGCTTTCTCTTGATAACTTTTTTCTACCACACTCTCTGTGTTTTCTATTTCATCACAGATTTATTGGCCTATCTTTCCATGAATCTCCATGTGGGAAGAACCAACATCATCTAGCAAGCAGCTATGAATAATTCCAAATCCAATACCAGGAAGTATTATATACAAGAGAATGTTTCTGTGTGATTTTGTTTTTTTTTAACCTTCTGGCATCTCTGCAAATGGATGACATGGAGTGGTTATGAGATAAAATAAAAATCTTATACCATTTTAAAAGAATTGGTAAAATAAGACTTCAGGAATGACACTAAAGTCACCATTCTCGGTGATGTTTTAAGGAAAAGCTGAAAAAAAAAAGTGGAGAAACGAAAGATTTTCTTAGGTCTATCAGAGAAGTAGAAAGGCTGATACTGAGAATCGTGTTACTGGTGCAAGAATTCAGATGTAGAATGCTCCAAGAGAATCAACACAGTCAGAAAAAACAGAAACTGGATTTGGTGAACTGCTGGAGATCCAGCTTGTCCAATGTAAAAGTCAAAACTTGTGAAATAGAGGTGGAATACTCAGCTCTAGGTCCTTTTAACCTTTAACTTGAAGGTAATGAACAAATATAGCCCCTTCTAATCTCCCTACCCCCCTAAAAGCTTAGGGTACCTGAAATGCACCTGCAAAAACCACAGCCTAGAGGCATAAGCTCATTGAAGATTTATACCTTGTCATTGGAATAAAGCTGCCGCTCCCCCTAACACTTGACTACTACACTTCATGACATCAGTAGGGCCAGTTGACTAGTTTCTTTTTACCCAGCACATGTCTATCAAAATGATTGCAAGACTGGGCTGGAGAGATGGCTTAGCGGTTAAGCGCTTGCCTGTGAAGCCTAAGGACCCTGGTTCGAGGCTCAATTCCCCAGGACCCACGTTAGCCAGATAGGGGTTGCACGCGTCTGGAGTTCGTTTGCAGTGGCTGGAAGCCCTGGCACACCCATTCCCTCACTGTCTGTCTCTTTCTCTCCCTCTCTCTCTGTCACTCTCAAGTAAAGAAATAAAAATGACAAAAAATATTTTAAAAAAAAATGATTGCAAGACACATTAAAGATTGGAGGGAGACCCCATAGTTTAAATACAACCGAGCATCATAACCAAATTCACTTGTGGTGGCGGGGGTGTGAAATATCAGGTTTGGAATTCAAAATAACTATGATTAATCCAGCAAGGACTCGAAGGAATGAGAAAACGATTCATACTGACAGAAAATATTTGCAAAAGACATTTCTTACCCAGGACTGGTCTCCAAAATGTACAAAGAACTCTTAAAACTCAACAGCAAGGAAACAATCCACTTAAAAAATTGGCCAAGGATCTGAACAGGCACCTTAACAAAGAATTTATGCAGAACGGAAAATAAACATTTGAAAAGATATCCAACATCATATGCTATTATGAAACTGCAAATTTAAAAAAAATGTGAAATCTATAGTGGGGTTAACAAACACCCACTATGATATAGGATGCTGATAATGGGAAGGTTATTAGTGAAGGAGGCACACAAAACAGACATTTGCTCAATTTGTGTGGTCCTAAAACTTCTCACAAAACTAAAGTTTATTTTTAAAAATATCTGAAGCACTCTAATGAAACAATGTACACAGCATGCAAGAATGGATGTAATTTAAGCAGAGATAAAATTTATAAGAATCAAAAAGAAATGTTAGAAATACAAAATATTGTAACAGAAATGAAGAGTACTTTCCATTTGTTCATTAGTAGACTGGAAAGTGCAGAGAAAATAAATCAATAAACTTAAAGATAAATCAACAAAAATTTTCAAAACTGAAATGAAAAAAGAAAATGGAACAACATAATGGAACAAGTGGAACAAAATATTCTGGAATTAATAAAAAGAAAAGGGAACTGGGCTGGAGAGATGGCGTAGCGGTTAAGCGCTTGCCTGTGAAGCCTAAGGATCCCGGTTCGAGGCTCGATTCCCCAGGACCCACGTTAGCCAGATGCACAAGGGGGCGCACGCGTCTGGAGTTCGTTTGCAGAGGCTGGAAGCCCTGGCGCGCCCATTCTCCCTCTCGCTCTCTATCTGCCTCTTACTCTCTCTGTCACTCTCAAATAAATTTAAAAAAAAATCTTTAAAAAAAAAAAAGAGAGAGAAGGGAACCAAAAAAAAAAAAAAAAATACTGGAACCATTGCTCTGTTGGTAAAGTGCTTGTCTTGCAAGCATGGGGACCCGAATTTGACCCCCAGAACCCATTTATAAAAAGCCAGGCATGGCACGCACCTCTAATCTCAGCTCTGGGAGGTCGACAAAGACAGATTTCTGGGGCTCACTGGCCAGCCAGTCTAGTCTAGTTGGTGAACTCCAGTCTGATGAGGGAGCAGAACAGTGGACAGCACCTGAGAGGAAGAACCCACTAAGCTTGTCCTCTCACCTCCACATCCATGTGCGCACACGTGCGCCCCTCAACACACACACATAGACACACGCACGTGCTCACTCCCTCTTCCGCACACACACACACATGCACACATATTCAGAAAAGATAAGAAATAATGGAATCAATGATGACAGAATTTCCCAAGAGAATGCCATGCATGAGTAGTGTTTTTACACTTGGACACATCATGTTCAAAAATGACAAAAACGAAGACAAATAAAGACAAATCTTGAAAGAAAGCAAACAAAAAGCACCTCACCTATTGGAGGAACAGCAGTAAGATTCCATCAGGCTTCCCTTTATTTATTATGCAAGCAAAAATAAGATAGTAGAGGGAAATGTTTGAAGAATTGTGTATCCAGTGAAACTATTGAAAGCAAAGGAAAACTAATGACTTTTTCAAATGAACAAAAAATATAGGAAACTTTTTGCTAGTAGTTTTTCCTTATGAGAAGGGTTAAAAGGAGTTCTTCAGAGAGAAGAAAAGTTACACAGATCAAAATTTTGGATCCATGTAAAGGAAGGAAGAGGGATAGAGAAGAGATAAATGAAAATAAAATAAAATATTTTATTATCTAACAGATAACAGCTTGTTCACTATGATAATACCAACAGTATACTTAGTGAATTATGAAACCCAAATTATGAAATTCAAAGTGAGTTTTCTGTTAAAGTAGGATTGATTAGTTATAAATATTCATAACAAACTCCAGGTCAAACCACTTAGAAAAGCTCATAGGGAAGTGCAGCTGAAGTATGAGAGATAGATTTATATTGCTACGGGTCTAGAAAAGTGGAATAAACCACTCTAATGTAAGCAACTAAAACACGGGAGGAACTTACTTTAAATTTTCTTACAACCCTGACAGAATGATCAGCTTCACTCAGTGACAATGTTATCAGCATGCATTCTGTAGCACCATGTTGTCGTAGATAAGTGAGTAGAGGAGTGCACTATGGGGGGACAAAAGTTCCGAGTCAGAGGAAGTGGAGGGAGGAGGTGTGAGGAGGGCCAATAAAAACTCAAGACATGGGCTGGAGAGATGGATTAGCGGTTAAGCACTTGCCTGTGAAGCCTAAGGACCCCTGTTCAAGGCTCGATTCCCCAGGACCCACGTTAGCCAAGATGTACAAGGGGGCGCATGCGTCTGGAGTTCGTTTGCAGTGGCTGGAAGCCCTGGCATGCCCATTGTTTCTCTCTCTCTCTCTCTCTCTCTTTCTCTCTCTCTCTCTCTCTCTTTCTCTCTCTCTCCTCCTCTTCTCTTTCATTCTCAAATAAATAAATAAACAAACAAACAAAAAACTCAAGACATTATGAATAAAGCATATGGACACCTACTTCTTTGCTAGCTAATTAAAAATATAATGAAAAGAGGAGCTTGCAGTGCTGGAGAGACGGCTTAGCGGTTAAGCGCTTGCCTGTGAAGCCTAAGGACCGGGGTTCGAGGCTCGATTCCCCAGGACCCACGTTAGCCAGATGCACAAGGGGGCGCACGCGTCTGGAGTTCGTTTGCAGTGGCTGGAGGCCCTGGCGCGCCCACTCCCCACCCCTCCCCTCTCTCTCTGCCTCTTTCTCCGTCTGTCCGACGCTCTCAAATAAATAAATAAAAAGGGCTTGTGGTCTGGAGAGATGGCTTAGAGGTTAAGGTACTTGCCTGCAAAGCCAAAGGATCCCAGTTCGATTCTCCAGGACCCAGATGCACAAGGGGGCACATGCATCTGGAGTTTGTTTACAGTAGCTGAAGCCCCTGGCATGCCCATTCTCTCACTCTCTGTCTCTGCCTCTTTCTCCATAGCAAATAAATTACAAAATATATTTAAAAGAAGAGTTTGGGCAGAAGTACCCTGTGGGCATGGTAAATACTGCACATAGGAGCTATAAGTGATTACAAAAATGTTCCAATGCTAAGGGTGGGGTACCTCCCACTGAGTAGTTATTCACGGAGGCCCCTGAGAATTGAAACTATGCTGTTGTCAAGTTCAAACATGATGCCCCAATGAAAAATGTTTTATGATTGTTAAAAAAAAAAACTAAACTAAATTAAATAAATAGCAACAGAAGAGTCAGTCCCTGGGCAAATAGCGTTTGGAGGTCTTGTACATTCTACCCTTCTTGTCAAGATTCACAGTGCTTATGACAAAGCTTAGAAACCTTACAGTGAAGAAATGTGTTTTATGGCATATGTCTGTCATCTCAGTGTTCATGAGGCTGAGGAAAAGGTGCCCATGTTCAAAGTGAGTCGGAACTACATAGTAAGGACAAGATCATCCCATAAATAGTGAGACCAGAGAGAGAAAGAGAATAATGAAAGGGACAAAGTGTGATTTTTCCAAAGATGAGCTTTGTTTAACCCAGTATTTCTCAAGCATAAGTGACCAAAATTTCCTGTTCTTATACACCAATGCGCCTCTCATAATGCTCCATAGAATATATTCTAAAAATATCACTGTGATTAAAAACTTTTGCCCAATTGAGGAGCACAGTCTGGAAATTATAGAAACTAACTCTCGGAATCACTTATCCAAGAGTAGACAAGCTGCTTCTAGAACAGAGACTGAGGGACAAGAAAATAACTCCTGGAGTTACCCAAGGGTGGGCTCGCTGTCTCTCGCCGTAGAGCCTGAGGGAAGAGAAACTGAGTCTTGGAGTCATTTAAACCCAGGGTACACTGCTGTGTCTGCTGTTACCGCTGCTCTGGCATTGCTGTGACTGTGGATCTTTGCACACAGGCAGTCATCGTTATTTTCACTGAACAGCCAAAATGTGATGATATGTGAGCAAATTGAACCTTGCACGCACAAAGGGCAGAGATCATATGACACTGAATAATCCTTAAACATTTGTTAAAGGAAGGGGCTTAGGAGCATGACCTGTTAGACTGCCAATTCAGAACACACACACGTGTTCTTCACAGATGCAGTCATGCTAAAGCCCACCTGTTTTCTTTAACAGGTCTGTAAATGCAGTTTTGTGGGCACTTTGTCACCGACCTCATTCTCGTCAGCACTGTGGCCAGTCCTTGGGCTTTGCAGGCAAGTGCTTTAACTGCTGAGCCATCTCTCCAACCATCATGGGAACATATTGTGAGCATAACCTATATAAAGCCATTGTTTGCCTCAACAAAGAATCTCTCTATATAGACACATGCACTAGAATCTAGTCAGCAAAGCTAAAAATTCCCAAGTGCAGAATTCATACTAAAAACTTGAAATTGCAGAAATCCAAATTTACAGGGCATCCTACAGACATGAAGTTGATAAAAAGACAAGTTAAGAACTGAAGAGATTTTGGCACTTGCTTGTGAGGCTTAAGGACCCAGGTTCAATTCCCCAGTACCCAAATAATCCAGATATACAAGGTAGTACATGTGTCTAGAGTTCATTTGCAGTGGCTAGAGGCTCCGGCATGCCCATTTTTTCTCTCTTTCTCTCTCACACACACACATAAATAAATAAATAAAATATTTTTGTAATTTATTTGAGAGAGACAGAGAGAACAAAAGAAACAGAGAGAATGGGCACTCCTGGGCCTCTAGTGACTGCAAATGAATTCCAGACGCATGTGTCCAGACCTTGTGCATCTGGCTTATGAGGGTCCTGGGGAATTGAACCTGGGTCCTTTGGCCTTGCAGGCAAGCATGTAACCACTAAGCCATCCCTCCAGACCTAAAATATTTTCTAAGAAGACAAGTTTAGTGTCATACTTTGTAAAAGGTATAACCAACCCTCTCTGAGGATCTATACCCAGTTAATGGTTGATGGGCTAGAGAGACATTTTCTTCAATGGTATTACCAGCTGGAAAAGTGTCCATACTCCTGTAAACAACCTCTCATCCATTTCGGTGTAGGCAACCCTAATGAAATGGATTGGGTCATCAAATACACAAAAAGACATGATGTAGAAGAGAGACTAACAGGTAAGAGGAAAGATATTCATGGGATGAAAAGAGGGGATAAGATGGCTCAGTGGTTAAAGCAGCTTGTTTACAAGGCTTGCTGGCCTGGGTTAGACTCCCCAGAATCTATGTAAAGCGAGATGCACAAAGTGGTGTATAGATCTGAAGTTCATTGTAATGGCAAGAGGCCTTACTGTGCCCATTTTCTCTGTGGTTTGTCTCTTTTTCTTTCTGCTCACAAATAAATAAAATATTATAATATAATAAGTATATAATATATAAATATTATATTATATCTTGCTAGAGTTTCTAGCAAAATATTTAACTTCAATAAGAGTGTGTATTGCAAAAGAGGTGGCAGGAAGAATGTAAGAGCCAAAGGAGGGGTAGGACTCCTTACAACGTGATCCCCCCAGACACAAAATGGCTTGGATATTCATGACCTCACAGGTCATGAATACATGACACTGCCTACACAAGACCATCATAATAGGAGGAAAAATCATGACATCAAAATAAAAGAGAGACTTATTGAGAGGGGGAGGGGGATATGATGGAGAGTAGAGTTTCAAAGGGGAAAGTGGGGGGAAGGGAGAGTATTACCATGGGATATTTTTTATGACCATGGAAGTTGTTAATGAAGAAAAATTTGAACAGAAAAAAAATAAGAGTGTGGACTGGGTCTACTTTTTATGTCTTCTTCTGTTTGTGTTCAGTGATAGTGGATTTTGTGTGTGCGCACTGGGAATTGAACCTAGTGCTTTACCCATGCTAGGCAAATGCTCTTCCATTGAGCTACATTCTCAGGCCTGCAGCTGTAAGGGAGAGGTGATATCTGCCTCTACTGAAACTAATGCTCTAAAGAATAAGCTTGAGCCGGGCATGGTGGTGCACACCTTTAATCCCAGCACTCAGGAGGCAGAGGTAGGAGGATCACCATGAGTTCGAGGCCACCCTGAGACAACATAGTGATTTCCAGGTCAGCCTGGACTAGAGAGAAACCCTACCTTGAAAAAAATAAAAGAAGAAGAAGAAGCTTGAGAACAAAAGCTGATGGGTTGAAGCTGTCAGAACAGGGTGAGAAGGAATGACCTGGCCACAGATCACAACACTCCCTGAAACCTGGAATCAACTATGGTACCCCTAACTCTAGGCTGAGGCTGAAAAATCAGTTTGAAAAGCCCTGTCTGCCTGATGGCATGTTCTGCCATGCACCCTTACCCTTTTGACTCTAGTTCATGACTGAACTGCATTTTCATTTCAGTTACAGAGCAACTAGGTTCGTCCTCCTAGGCTCTCTATCTGCCTAATTTCTTTTTTTTTTTTAATTTATTTTTTTTTTAATTTTTTATTTTATTTATTTGAGAGAGACAGACACAGAGAGAAAGACAGATAGAGGGAGAGAGAGAGAATGGGCGCGCCAGGGCTTCCAGCCTCTGCAAACGAACTCCAGACGCGTGCGCCCCCTTGTGCATCTGGCTAACGTGGGACCTGGGGAACCGAGCCTTGAACCGGGGTCCTTAGGCTTCACAGGCAAGTGCTTAACCGCTAAGCCATCTCTCCAGCCCTATATCTGCCTAATTTCTTTATCTCCTGATCTGAGTGTCTCTTTTCCTTGATGTCCTTCTGGGCTAAGCCAAAAGCAAGTTGTTGTGTTTGTTTGGGTTTTTTTTTTTGGAAGTTATGAATATACTCTCAATGCCCATCTCCACCTAATTGCCCCAATCAATGCGGCCTGTTTCCTTTCTTCACTTCCTTCCACTCCTACAGAGTATGGCTTGCCCACTTTGTTTCTTTTTTTAAAATTATTATTATTAGTTTTGTACTCAGTGAATACAGTCAAGTTGGTACCATTGTTCGCCTCCTCCCTATCCTCCCCCCTCCACAGGAACCCTTCTTGTTGGGGTATATGAGTCGTGCATTGTGGAGTTAGCCATCAGTTATGGGTAGGAGGAAATGTCTCTGTGCATCATGTCCCAATGTATGGCTCTGGCATTCTTTCTACTCTGTCTTCCACAGATTTCACTGAGCCATGTTGGGTTCATTTTACGTCTGTTTCAGTAATAAGGTCTTGGGAGACTCTGTGTCTCTGGATATCTGGTTTGGTACGAGTTGATTGTTCTCTGTGTCGATCTCCTTTACCCTTTTGCTGGTACCAGGTTCACCAAGAAAACAGTACTCTTGCTTGTTTCCCCAATTATTCTTCGTTTCAGCTGCTGCCCTTTTGAGGTATGATGGGGTGGGGTGGTTCTCTCCTTAGGATCTGCCTGTATCTGAAAAAGAGAAGCAGATTCTCTGACGGAGAGTAAAGTTAGCACAAGATAAACGGGATAACCATTTTTTTTTGGTAGGGTCTCACTCTAGCCCTGGCTGACCTGGAATTCACTCAGTAGTCTCAGGGTGGCCTTGAACTCACAGTAATCCACCTACCTCTGCCTCCCAAGTACTGGGGTTAAAGGTGTGTGTTGCCATACCCAGTTTATTTTTTAGAGAGAAATTAAATTAATAAGTGTAGGTCCTCCTCTAGCCCACAATTGCTGGAAGCTTAATGGAGAGCAGGCTCATTTTTTGATATGGTTATGACTTGCTTACCAGCTCTGGCTATGGGTTCAAATGACACAATGAAATTTGAAGAAAAATGGTCAAACCTGGAACAGATCATTCTCAGTGAACTCACTCAATCACAGAAAGACAATTGCCACATAGACTTGAATCTATCCAAGATGCTGACATACCTAGCAAGCATCTTTTGGACTGGACAATAGGGTGGGTGGGGACAGAGGGGAGGGTAAGAGAGGGGGTGGGGGACACAAATCTGGACCAAAACAATAATAGTACCATAAAATTCTACATCATAAAGCCGGGTGTGGTGGCCCACACCTTTGATCCCAGTACTCGGGAGGCAGAGGTAGGAGGATCACTGAGAGTTCGAAGCCACCCTGAGACTACATAGTGAATTCCAGGTCAGCCTGGGCTAGAGTGAGGCCCTAACTCGAAAAACCAAAAAACCAAAATTCTACATCCTAAAAGACAGACCAAATGGTTGAACCTTCACCAAGCCCTTAGAGGGAACACCTGAGTCACAAGGTCCTGGAGAGGGTACAATGAAGACTGACCTTAATCTCCTGTTTCTGTTTTTTTTTTTTTTTTTTTCTCTCTCTCTCTCCCTCCCTCTTCACTCTCATCTCTCTATCACTTTTATAGCACTTATCTTTTTCTTCCCTCTCTTCTTGGGCACTGACCTGTAACTCCCAGTACCAGCAGGTAGCTATCATTCACAATGAGCTCTTGATCAGAGAAACCTACAAGATTTCCCAAAGAAGACAGATTTCTGTCAGAGTACTTGATGACCCACCAAAAAGGTTAGTGGTAAGACCCTACTGCTGAAGACACCATATGCTGTCAGCACGTCACATGGAGTGACATGGCTGGAATTTGGAAGAGAGTCAATCCCTAGTTAGCATTTCTAGTGCCAGAAGGTGCTACATGAGCGACTGGGGGAAAATGACCAGTATCTGTCTAAGCAACTCACAGTCTAACCTACTTAGCAGAAAACAACTTGATGTGATGCTCACACAAATGCAACAGTGGCACATAGCCAGCGTGGGAAACCAACCACTCTTGAACTGCTCAGTGGAAAGGAACCCTCTTTGTTTCTGAATTCCCTGCAAAAGCCAAGAGTTCTCTGAAAGTGTTTGAAATATAAATCACACATTTGCTACCTACTCCAATATCCACCACTCTGCTCCAAACTCTCAGGATGGGCTTTTCATGTCTTCCCCCAGACTAACTTCTATTGGATAAAAAAATAGTTTAAAGAAGGCAGCTAAGAAAATTTTATAGCTTTATTCCAGACACTCTGCCTTCCTGAAACTCTTGGGTAACAAAGAAATTCCAAGATCTCCTTGTATTTACTAAAGTGCTTACTAGTACACTTACCAGTAAGAAATACTTTCTAATTAACTTATTAGAAATATCAACTAAAATTATGTTTAAAATTAAAAAATAATAAGTAAGCAAAGTTAATTTGCTTTATTTTAAAAAAATAGAAAAGGTCAAGAAAACACACTTGCTTAACTGAAAGATACTTGGTCAATTTGCCTAAATAAAATGACATCGAAATGTAAATACATTTCACCAATGACTTCAGAATGGGTATGTTGAAAATATGAGGACCTTAATTAAAACACAGTATACTTAAACAGTGTTTTGCGACTTATAAACAATGTGAGTCTATTACCTCATCCCAGCCTTCCTCATATATATTTAAGGTATGACAAAATTGTAAAATGACACTGATCAATTCTTTAAAGGGCAATATACGATCAGAGGTCACTCATGTACATATATTCCAAGTGTAAATTGACCCAAAGTTATTTTATTTTATTTTATTTTTATTTTGAGAGGGAGAGACAGAGAGAGAGAGAGAGAGAGAGAGAGAGAGAGAGAGAATGGGTATGTGAGGACCTTCAGCCTGCTGTAAACAAACTCCAAATTCGTGTACCATTTGTGTGCATGTGAGACATTGCATGCTTGCATCACAGTGTGTCTGACTATGTGGAACCTGGAGATTTGAACATGAGTTCTTAGACTTCACAGGCAAGTGCTTTAATCACTAACCCATCTCTCTAGCTCCCCCAAGGTGTTTTTAAAAACTTAAATAAGTTGAAAACATAAAATAGTTTCCAAAATGGAATCTAATGTATTAGCCATACCAGATCTAGGACACTCTGTTTTTAAATGCAATGCTGTAAAAAAAAAAAAAAAAAGAAACTGTCAAAACAATATACCCACACAGAGACCACCAAGATGAGGTCTGGAAACTATCTTAAAAGACAAATGAGAGAACTGAGAAGGTTTAGCCTATATTAGAAAAAAGTCCCAGGATGTCTTTACATTCAAAATTTGTCAAGTGTAGGGCTGGAGAGATGGCTTAGCGGTTAAACGCTTGCCTGTGATGCCTAAGGACCCCGGTTCGAGGCTCGGTTCCCCAGGACCCATGTTAGCCAGATGCACAAGGGGGTGCACGCGTCTGGAGTTCGTTTGCAGAGGCTGGAAGTCCTGGTGCGCCCATTCTCTCTCTCTCCCTCTATCTGTCTTTCTCTCTGTGTCTGTCGCTCTCAAATAAATTAAAAAAAAAAAATTGTCAAGTGTAAAGGTAGCGGTACCTGTTCTGCTGTGCTCCTAAGGGCAAGACTAAAGCATGAGCAGAAACCAAAGAGGGAAATAGTCAACACAAGACCACAGGGACTTTCCTAATACCTAGATCTTCTCCTAGTCTCCAAGGCTTCATAGGCACTTCAACATAAAAAATAGACCAGACTACTTAGCATAAAACAAATATCAAAATAGTTTCTGAGAGTCTCACTCAGAAATTCTGAGACAGATTACTGTATTGACAAGATGAACCAGGTAAAATGATTCCATCTTCTGCAAACAGGACAAGAATCACTAATATAATTTCACTGAAGTTAAAAATACTATATTTATTTATTTGAGAGAGAGAGAATGGGCACAGTAGGGTCTCTATGCCACTATAAACCAACTCCAGATGCATGAGCCACCTTGTGCATCTGGCTTATGTGAGTACTGTGGAATCAAACTTGGGTCCTTAGGCATTGCAGGCAAGCACATTAACCATTAACCATCTCTTCAGTACATAAATTTCATTGCATTTAAAACATCGATAGCTACTGAGCATCCATAACACCTAACACAATACCAAGAAAAGAGCAGGAGCTTAATATGTTAAGCTCCCCACAGTGAGCTGTAAGTCAGTATGGCCTATGAGTTCCCTCAGAAAAAAATGCAGACTACTGCTAAAGAACACGGTGACCCACCATAGCTGGATGGCAAGACCCTATTGCTGAAGATACTTCAGGCTGTGATCGTAGGACACTGAGAAATCAAGCTGGAACTGAGATGGAAGTCAGCTCCCTCCAGACTATGTTTCATCTGGAGTTTGTATACAGAGGCTGGAAGCCCTGGTGTGGCCATTCTCTCCCTCTCTCTCTCTCTGTCTCTCTTTCCTATCTCCTATCTCTCTGTGTGTGCAAAAAAATAAAATATATTTTTAAAGTTTTTATTTTTTAGAGAGAGGAAGAGAATTGGCATACCAGTGCCTTAGCTACTGCAATCAAACTCCAGATGCTTGTGCCACCTAGTGGGCATGTGCAACTTTGTGCTTGCCTCACCTTTTTGAGTCTGGCTTATGTGGGATCTGGGGAGTCGAATATGGGTACTTAGGCTTTGCAGGCAAGTGCCTTAACCACTAAGCCATCTCTCCAGCCCAAATAAAACATTAAAAAACAGCATGTTCCCAACATTGCTTTATAAAACATGTAAAATTACATAATGCTCGACACATATACTTTCTTTACTACATTTTTACCCCTATAATTCTGATTTGACTAGAATGTTATGGCAAAAAAAATTTTTTCAAAGAATGGGGGGTAAATAGTCTGTGCCTAGAAAATGCAAGCACCAAAATCATAAGAAAGCAAGTCAAGGACGGAACAGCCAAGAGAAGGCACTGGATTGGTACTGACCATTGATGTGGAGAAACTGGGTACCAGTGCCAAACTCTAACAAAAGAAGCCGAGTTACCATAAGGTGACTAAAAAAATGAGATCCAAATCCAGACCAAGAAACATAAGAAAAGATACGTCACAAACCCTATCACAATCACATCCCATCAACAGGGTCAACTTTTCACTTTCTGAGCTGCATTCCAGCCATTTCACTTTCAAAGAAACATATTAAATTGCTTGTAGGGGAAGAATTACAACTTCAACAGAGCCTTTGGGGAAAATGAGATTTATGGGTCCAGCCCTGCAAAATTGTCCTGCAGCTCCCTGGACGGACAGTTCCTCCAACAGGAAATCTTTAAAGCAATGGTTTAACTCCACTACTGACATCTCCCTATAAACTAATGTGATGTTTGGCAGGGAAGCCTGTTTATTTAGGTGTGTGAAGGTTCTGGCTGTTACTTGGAGGAAAAATTATTGCTATACTTCCCTTTAGAGACCATGCAATGATTTGTTTGACAAACTGAACCACCCATCACACACAAAAGAGGGGCTGGCCCAGGTTTCTGCAAAACTTCGCGCTGAATTTGTGACACTTCCCTCCAGGCTCTTTGGGCTGCAAGTCCTATCCCGGCCTTTAAGCTGTTCTAAAGTATGCAGGCATTTGTCCGGAATTCTTTCTGCTGGAATTTTGCTCTCATCTAATTATTTGTTGGCATTCTTTCTCTTTCCTTGATCCTTTCAAATAAAGTCAGCCTGGTAAGGGTTAATGGCTTATTAAGAATGTCGAAGTTTTCAGGGCATGGAGAAATAAAACTCGTCTGATAGAACTGGAGTTTCTAATGATGAATCTGCAGATGTTCAAAGACTCACAGAAGTTAAGCAATCACTCTACCAAAGTGGCCAGCTACCACCCTTATGCCCAAGACATACCTGGGAGAAGAGGGCCATTTCCCTAGACCTATTGAGGAGAGAGAAATTATATAGCATACAATGCACATCGTCTATCTAACTAGACATTCTGTGTTATGTGCGGGATGGACGGAAGATATGACTGTCTGTGTGTGTTCTGTGTGTTAATATTTCACGCACATTCAGGCCTTGTCTTGTTCTTAAAGTGTTCAAGGGATGTCACCTGCAGGCCACACAGCCTTGGCAACTGCTTCCATCATCATACCTTGGCTAGCTGTAGAGTGATTCTATGAGATTCATTAAAGCTGTTTTCTACAGTGCCCACTCATTCTAACACGAATCTCCCAGGCAGCCTAGTGACCTCCAGAAGAGCAAGTCTGACATTACCAGAAAATCCAGTTCTCAAGTATGAATTCCAACAAACAGTAAAGCAGACTTTATGTCTTCCACGTGTTTCTTTAGCCTGAAACTTTAGGCTACCTTACAAGTCACTGTCACAAACCAAGTGCCCCAGTAATAATTTCAATATTAACTATAAATGTAAATCATTTAAAACCAGCAATGTAGATGCCCTTGTTAAAAAAGAAAGAGTGGGGGCTGGAGAGATGGCTTAGTTGGTAAACGCTTGCCTATGAAGCCTAAGGACCCAGGTTCAAGGCTCGATTCCCCAGGTCTCACATTAGCCAGATGCACAAGGGGCACACGTGTCTGGAGTTCGTTTGCAGAGGCTGGAGGCCCTCTCTGCCTCTTTCTCTCTCTGTCTGTCACTCTCAAATAAATAAAAACAAATTTAAAAAAAGAAAGAGTGAGACGATATGGAGAATTGGGAGGAATATAAGCAAAGATAGAAGACCAAAAAGGAAGGTGTATTTAGGAACTTAGATGAATAGGGGAAAAGGGTGAAATTTGAATTCTTTATGGGTAACTATTATTAGAAAGTAATGGCAAGTGTTTTTTATTTTGGGTTTTTTTGTTGTTGTTGTTTTTCCAGGTAGGGTCTTGCTGTAGCCCAGGCTGACCTGGAATTCATTAGGTAGTTTCAAGGTGGCCTCGAACTTACAGAGATCCTCCTACCTCTGCCTGCTGTGTGCTGGGATTAAAGGTGTGCGCCACCACGCTCGGCCAGCAATGGCAAGTGTTTTCAAAGCCTTACGTGGAGGCTCGTAGTCAGAACAGCTGTAGGACCAAGGGAAAGATCAATACTGCTGCGTATGTAACATGCCAGCACTCCCGCCTTCCCTCTGAGCAGTAGAAATGAGCAATGCCTTTTAAAAAACTGCTTAGTCTATCCTACAAAGTGATTATTTTTTTATTAACTCTGTTGCAAAAATCTGCTACATGCTGAAGAAAAAAAAAAAAAAAACACGTTTTTTTCACATAGTCTGGGAGAAACCTTTGTGGTAGTTTACCACCCATCAAGGGATAGCCTTGTGCCTCCACAGACAGAGAAAACAATCCATGTTTACAAAAAAACGGCTTTGGCCTTGCTATATTCTTTGTTCCCTCAAGAACACACTGGAACCTCAACAAAGACTAGGAAATTGTAATGGAAAATTAACAGACATCATCTATCCATTTACAGGGCCCAAAGTAGGAAACAGGAAGGCCCATGATATGTACATTAAATGTGTGTATGTATATATATATATATCTTTTGTATGCCAATCAGACATCAATAATGTGTTTTTAACTAGGAACCAAAAGGAGATTGCACTTCATTTCAGTGAGAACTGGGCTTCGCAGGAAAGAAACAAAACCAGTTAATAGCATCAGTTCAGAACACATGGGGCTGCGCAGTGTTCTGTCTTTTGAGCCACCAAACCAAGTGAAACAATCTCCTTGTAGCAATATTTGTCCACTACAGAACTAAGAAGAAAAAGCAGGACTTACTTGGTAGAATTGAGTAGCAAGTGTCTTTTAGTCAAATATAATTTACACAGTAAAAAACAGAGTTTACTGGGCTGGAAAGATGGCTTAGCAGTTAAGGCACTTGCCTGCAAAGCCAAAGGACACAGGTTCGATTCTTCAGGACCCACGTTAGCCAGATGCCCAAGGTGGTGCATGCATCTGGAGTTCTTTTGCAGTGGCAACAGGCTCTGACACAGCCATTCTCTCCCTCTCTCTCAAAAAAGTAAAAATAAATTATTTTGAAGTGATTACCATAATAACTTGTTATGTAATTTTTAAATTTAAGATGAAAGGTCATACTTCAGTCTATAACTTTAACAGAAACAGAATAATCAGAAAATGACATTTTGTTCTTATAAAAGAAAAATGATCCAGATCTAAGTATGAAAGCTATATGATGTGAATTTTGAATTTTTCACTATGTATAGTTCTAGATTACTTAAATACTCCAAATCCATCAAAGTAGATAGCTCTTGAAAGATATTAATTATAAATGGATCAGTAATTAAGCCCAAGTAACGTGTCTTTTTTTTTTTTTTAGACATTCAACTACTTATTTCAGTATTGTGTGCAGTTGACAGTGCAAGAATTTTCTGAGTTTTCTTTTCCTGAGACCCCAGAAAGTGGAACTGCAGGGGATAAAGGCTGAAGGAAGGGTTAAATTATCTTGGTGCAATTTGGTTTGCTGACTTAATCTTATAATAGAAATTGGATATAAGTAAATTCTTACCTAAGGCTTTTCTGGGGCAGCCTAAGCTTGTGGCAATTGCTCCTTTGGAGTAATTGTGGGTTTTTTTAAAACTATAATTGTTGATAATAAGGAATATGGGGAGGTGATGCGAGTTTTTGAAGGGAGGGGACCCTTCATGCACAAGCCCACCCTATGACCTGTATGATTCTTAAGGCTGAGGTTCATTTCCAAAATGCAACACTGGGACTTGTTCTCGCTAAGGCTATTGTCACTTCTCTGTATTGCTTATTATGTGAATGGCCCTTGATCAGGACTCTGCAACCACAATTGCATTTGAGAAAACCAAAAACTAATTACTGGACGTTGGGTCTGAAGTTAGTTCAGTGGTTGGAAAAAATAAAATAGTATCCTACTGTCTAAAAAAAAAAAATGAATGTTTACTCTATTTTCTAGGCAATAAAAGATGGATATTTTATTTTCTAGGTGGTCAAAACGGAAAGAGAACACTGGTACATTTAGGGGCAAAAGCATATATTTAGTTATTTAGTCAGCCAAAAGAATATTGTTGATGTCAAGCAAGGGCTTGCTGCCTGATGCTTATAGAAGCCAATACTATGTTAACAGTTTTAAAAATAAATATCTATTTCCTCCATCAAGGAAAGGTTTGCGGGTATTAGCGTTTTAGCAAGCCAATGGGTCTATAGTGTTTTAGGTTTTGATTGGATGCAGAAGTGTCCTCTCTGGTTTTCATAGCTCTGTGTTGAAATTTCATGATAATCATCCTTTAATCTTACTTTTAGTTCAAATAACTCTTGGTTTTTGAATCTAGGGTTTCACTGGTCTTAAAACTTTCAGGCTGGGAGCTGGGCATGGTGGCTCACGCCTTGAATCCCAGCACTCAGGAGACAGAAGTAGGAGGATCATCATGAGTTCCAGGCCACCCAGAGACTCCATAGTTACTTCCAGGTCAGCCTGGGCCAGAGTGAAACCCTATGTCAAAAAACAAACAACAACAACAACAACAAAAAAAAAAAAACTTTCAGGCTGGGGAAATGGTTTAGTGACCAAGGCATTTGCCTGAAAAGCTTAAGGACCCTGGTTTGATTCCCCAGGACCCACATAAGCCAGATGCACAAGGAGACACATGTCTCTGGAGTTCGTTTGCAGTAGCTGGAGGCCATGGCGGCCCCATTCTCTCTGCCTCTTCCTCTGTCTCTGTCTCTGAAATAACTAAATAATTTTTTTTTTTAAATGTCCAGGCAGTCACTAGGATACTGGGTTGGATGTTAAAAAAAATAATAAGCTTTCAGTTCCACTCATCTCAAAGTAAGTCTGCCTAGGTCAGACTTTAAGATGACTCATATAATGTTATGTTATATATAAAAAAAAAACTTACATAATGGTTATAAGTATGTAAATTATTTTAAAAATATTTAGCAATAGAGGAAGGAGCTGAGCATTCTGATTTGTGTGCTTTAAAGGTATGAGCATGTGGCAGAGTCACATAAGTTGAAAAAACAAAGTACAAAATGTTGGTTATATAAACAAGCAAGTAGCCTGTGTTTTATGACTGGAAGTGACTAAAATTGGGATTTAGTCATGGAGAGTCCTAAAGAGGTCTTATTATTTTGAAAATAACACTGTGTGTGTGTGTGTGTGTGTGTGTGAGAGAGAGAGAGAGTTTACATGTGGGGGGGAATGCATGCAGGCCAGAAGTTGATGTCCGGTATCGTCCTCAATAACTCTCCACTGATTTCTTAAAGCAAAGTCTCTCACTTGAACCCTTAGCTCACTAGTGCACCAAGCCTAGCTAGCCAGCTTGTTCCAGAAATCCCCCGTCTCTCTCTCTCCCAGTGGGTTGCCACTCCCACACAGCACTTATGTAGGGGCTGGGTAGGGGTCCATCTCCAGGGCTCACAGTTTGGTCCAAGCACTTCACCCACTGAGTCAACTTCCCCGGGCCCATGCTAACCCTTGTGGGTATGGACTCCAAGTCATTGAGAGATGCTCCTGAGGTGTAATGATATGTATTTACAATTGTACACTTGAATAGATGTCCATCAGAAAGCTGTTGATCTGTTAAACAAAAACGACTTCATGATGTTCCCCATTTGAACTTGACTGACACAGGAAAAGACTCAGTTTTCTTCAGCAAATCCAGGCCATATTAATTTCTCTGTTCATCTCATTTCTGATATATATATATGGAGAGAGAGGGAGAATAGATAGAGATGAATAGAGATATATCCTTCCACCAACGTCATATGACGTAAACACATAAACCCATCTCCAGCCCACTCACTGTTCAAAGCAAACAAGACACAACTGTGAAGCTACCATTTCCAAAATTACCTTTCTTAACTCCAAGGAAAAGTGATACATGAGCTTCCCCACTTGTGACTTCCTGAAAACCCCACTGAGATGCAGAAGCAGGGCAAAGGATTATGGGTAACTCTTCTTTTCCTCTTCAAAAGCCTCTTCCTGGGTGTTGCGTGTAATCATAATACTTCCAAGACAAAGGCAAGAGGACCATGAGGCTGGCTTGGGTTGCATTGCAGAACTCTGTCTCAGTAACTAAATAATAAATAAATTTTTAAAAATCCGTTCCCTTTGCTAATCCTGGATCTTATGAGCTATTTTGCAAAGGATCAGAAACCTGTTCATTTTGTTGGTATGTAGTTCTCAAATCATTTCTATCTTACTCCAGATGGATCCCTTTGAGGCTAGAGGCTTCAAACCTGGCATAAGCTGGTTGTAGCACACAAGTTATAAGGAACCAATATATAATTGCTAACGGGACGTAACTAGCAGTTGCACTCTGGATGAAAATGCCCAGGAAAGTTCTGTCATTTGTGATTAGTGAAAGCATTTTAGACCTTCTGTATAAAAATTGATAATTAGCCGGGCGTGGTGGCTCATGCCTTTAATCCCAGCACGTTGGGAGGCAGAGATTGGAGGATTGCTGTGAGTTCAAGGCCACCCTAAAACTATGAATTCCAGGTCAGCATGATCTAGAGCGAGACCCTACCTTAGAAAACCAAAATAATAATAATAATAGTAATTGGACTTAGGATTTTTGATATTCCCCATCAAAATATTGCTGTGGGGCTGGGGAAATGGCTTAACAGTAAGGCAGTTGCCTGAAAAGCCTAAGGACCCCTGTTCGACTCCCCAGGACCCATGTGCACAAGGGGACCAGGATGCACAAGGGGCTACAAGGGTCTGGAGTTCATTCACAGTGGCTAGAGTGCCTGGCATGTCCATTCTCTCTTTCTCTCTATCTACCTTTTTCTTTCTCTCAAATAAATAAGTAAATATTTAAAAAAAATATTGCTGTGAAAAATGACACATATCAGTGGCTCCTACTTCAAGAGAAGCAGTCATTTGAAGACTCGTGGTTTACTTTTAAACGACATACATATGTCAGGTTGACTTTCATGATAGCTAGAAACATGAATGGCTCAATTCCATGGTGTCATGCATCCCACCTGAAGGTTGACTTTATCAGTTTGCTGAATCTCGGCATGTCTGTTCCTGTGCTTCCTAAGGTCCAAACAAGACAGTTCTTCCTTGTTATTAGTATCCATAAAGACAAACAATTTCTTCATATCTTTGACATGCCAATTCACCCTATTCTCTATTGTCTAACAGAGTCTAAAACCACACACACGCACGCACGCACGCACACATGCACGCATGCATGCACATCATTTAGTCAGTTCCTCTTATGGACAATAAAAAATTCATCCAGCCCGTAAAAGATACAAAATCACCTTATGGGCTGGAGAGGTGGCTTAGTGGTTAAGGCACTTGCCAGGAAAGCCAAAGGACCCAGGTTCTACTTCCCAGGATGCATGTAAAGCCAGATGCCCAAGGTGGCACATCTGGAGTTCATTTGCTAGAGGCCCTGGTGCACCTACTCTCTCTCTCTCTCTCCCTCTCTCCCTCTCTCTCTCTCTCAAATAAATAAATGAATGAATTTTTAAAATATTTAAAAATGAATAGATAAAACCAGCTTATTTTTACAACTACCCAAACAAATAAAATGGCGGCTGGAGAGATGGTTTAGTGGTTAAGGCACTTGTCTGTGAAGCCAGAAGACCCAGGTTTGATTCCCCAGTATGCAAGTATGCTTGATGCACAAATTGGTGCATGTGTCTGGAGCTTATTTGCAGTGGCAGGAGGCCCTTATGCTCCCATTCTCTCTCCCTCTCTCCCTCTTCCTTTTCCTCTCTCTCCCTCTCAAATAAATAACTAATATAATTGTTTATAAAAATCAATAAAAATATAGCCAAAAGAAACGTCTATCAACCAGCAAGCTATTTCTAGATAACTCAGGTCGATATTCTAAATTGAAATGCATCTCACTAATATAAAAATTCCTTTTTAAGCCTGGTGTGGTGGCACACGCCTTTAATCCCAGCACTCAGGAGGCAGAGGTAGGAGGATTGCTGTGAGTTCGAGGCCACCCTGAAACTACATAGTAAATTCTAGATCAGTCTGGGCTAGAGCAAGACCTTACCTTGAAATGCCAAAAAAAAAAAAAAAAAAAAAAAAAATCCTTTTTTCATGCTTTTATATAAACACTATTCACCCAAGGTTAATGGATGACATGTGGTAAATGATTAGAAAATCACTAATGTCTTCCTAGCTTCATGGTAGATATTCATAAATACTTTTTTTAAATTAGTGAATCATTTATTCTTTGGAAGTGTCTATAGAAATGGCATACATGGCAAAGTACAAATTCACGTTTCCTTTAAAGAAAACCCATCAATCAGAAAATTCTGGTACTCTGTATAGAGAAAAGTTTCTCTCCTTATTTAGTTTGGAAATTTTTTTTTTGAGGTAGATTCTCACCCTAGCCCCAGGCTGATCTGGAACTCACTCTGTAGCCCAGGCTGGCGTTGAACTCATGGCCATCCTCCTACCTCAGTCTCCTGAGTGCTGTGATGAAAAGTGTGCACCACCACGCCTGACAAAAAAAAAGAGTATCTCAGGGCTGGAGAGATGACTTAGCTGTTTAGTGCTTGCCTGTGAAGCCTAAGGACCCCGGTTCGAGGCTCAATTCCCCAGGACTGGAGTAAGCCAGCTGCACAAGGTGACACATGCATCTGGAGTTCATTTGCAGTGGCTGGAGGCCCTGGTGCACCTATTCTCTCTCTATCTACCTGCCTCTTTCTCTCTCTGTCTGTCACTCGCAAATAAAAAAAAAATAAACAAATAAAATATTTTTTAAAGTATCTCAGCATAGAAATTGCAAAAAGAAAACGAAATTTATTAAAAAGAGGGCAAAACCTGGGGGTGGGGAGGGCAGTGTTATTTTCAGTCATGATTTGATGAAGGAGTTTTATGGTCTGAGGGTCAAACACTGAATAAATTGTTCGAGTTCACTATGCTTCAGGATGCTGTGGACCACCATGGTCAACCCAAGGCTCTTCCCAAGGAGTGAGGCACAAAGGGTAAGCAAATTTAAACATGTGCAAATCTCTAACTTCTACTTATATTTACTTTCAAAGTATGCACAATGCACAAAGGGGTTAGAAGTCTATATTATGACTAATAGTTAGCATCAGGAAGGGAGCCAAAAGAATATTAAAGGGCTTACATTTGAGTAAACATTCAGGCAAACATTTACATTTGTTGATGTCTTCTATAAGAATTGCATTTTTATATAAATAATATGGCACTGGAATATTCTATTAATAGAGAAGATGCTGACACTATTTACTCCATGGGAGATCTAGAAAAAGGACAGACAAGAGAAAGTTGAAGGTTAATGAAAATACAAGTCAATCATTCCTTATTCTTAATGGAAGATTACTTTCAGAGCTGATGTGAAAATTCCATTAAGCTGTATGTGAACTACAAATAAAGGCTTTAAGGAAGGAACCTTGATTTCTGACAGAAACAAAGGACTTGGTGTGCACACTCAGGTTATTGCAGAGTGCAGAAAATACTGATGCACAAGTAGAAGGATTTCTTCCCTCTGAGTATCCAAAGCAAGAAGACCCACTGAACTTTGGAAGATAAGATCTTTCAACCAGTTTCAGAGTGGCACTCTCTTCTATTTGTTCATCATCCCTAAACTGACTAGAATGAACTTCATGTGTCACCCCAAAGGTTAAGGGTAGGATGCTGTATTCAAGTTCTGTTTCAGAGTCTTACTGTGAGCTACAATGTGTGAACTGCATGTCATGAAGTGTGTTTTGCTTTACCATTATGCGAATTGGGATGGATAAAGAGAATAAAACTCCTAGATCCGCAGAGCACTTTGGAAGGTACATAGGTAACCTTCTCAAAGGTTTATACCTGTACCTTTGGTGATATATGAATTTTAGTTCACCATAGCTTTGTGAACTTCCATGGATTGAAGCAGTTTGAAAAGAAAACCTTTATGAGTGCAGAGCTTCCAACTAGTTTCAAAGTGGTGCTCTCTTCAATTTGTTCACAGCCACGAACCCAGCTAGAACAAGCTTCATGTGTTATCCCAAACCAAGAAAACTCGCTGCCTCTACCAGATGGCAGACTTATCAGTACCACTTCCTAAAATAGTACGTAGGTTTAAAGGACATTTTAGACCCAATTTAATAGTATGATTGGCGGTTTGAAGGCCAAAAATGTTAATGAATCAAATATTTCATTTCACTAGTTAACATAGTGTATGCATATCCAAGTTGTTGAATTCCTCTAAGACCTTCAAATTAGTAACATCTCTTGCAAAGTTGTGATAAGCATTGAAGGTATCACCACATAAAGAGCCCACACGGGCACCTAGGGATCCTGGCATTCATTCTTCAAGCCTGCTTCCCTAAGCCCTTGCTACCCAAACTTAGCTTTCTCTTCCCTGGGCCTCTTACACAAAGGAGCCAGGCCATCCTAATCCCAAGACTTTCAGTGCAGTTAGTGTTTTGGTCAGTCCAGATTACCAACTAGATGGTCAGAGACCGAGTAGATCATCAACAGTATATGGCACAGCTCTCAAGACTGGCCAGTCCAAGCACCAGCAGATCCCGTGCCGGCTGACTCTGTTTCCTGGTTAGCAGATGGCTGTCTTCTTTTGTGTTTTCAGTGGCAAAGAGAAGCATGATCTTGTGTCTCTCTTCTATTGATGAAGGTTCCGTTTACCTATGTTTTACCCTCCCAAAGTTTCCAACCTCCAGATGTTATTAGGATTCGGAGCTGGAGGGATGGCTTAGCAGTTAAGCCATTTGCCTGCAAAGCCAAAGGATCCAGGTTTGATTCCCCAGGACCCATGTTAGCCAGATGCACAAGAGGGCTCATGCAGTGAGCCTGCAGTGGCCCTGGTGTGCTCTCTCACTCTCTCTCTCTGTGTCTCTCTCTTTCTCTCTCCCTCTTTCTCTGTTAAATAAATAAAAATAAAACATTTTTAAAAAATTAGGATTTTGAGCCAGGCGTGGTGGTGCATGCCTTTAATCCCAGCACTCGGGAGGCAGAGGTAGGAGGATTGCCATGAGTTCGAGGTCACCCTGAGACTCCATAGTGAATTCCAGGTCAGCCTGGGCTAGAGTGAGACCCTACCTCGAAAAACAAAAACAAAAACAAAACAAAAAAAAATTAGGATTTTGATGGACAATTTTCTGGGGTGAGGGCCACAGACATTCAGTCAGTGTTAGATACATTACATATCAACTTGTATCGGCTAATTGTCCCTTTTCTACCTCAGGTGCCCATATCACACATCTCTTCTGCATTGCTGTTTTTTGTTGTTGTTGTTGTTGTTTGTTTGTTTTGTTTGCAGTAGGGTCACACTCTGGTTCAGGCTGACCTGGAATTAACTATGTAGTCTCAGGGTGGCCTTGAACTCACGGAGATCCTTCTATGTCTGCCTCCCGGGTGCTGGGATTAAAGGTGTGCACCACCACTCCCGGCTGCATTGCTGTTTTGACTGACATGGGCTAATACTTTTAAGTAAAGTCTATGTTTATTTCCAAATAGCACCGAATTTCACAAAATCCTGGTTGCCCCAGAACACATAAATTCCATGGGTGGGGAGGACTATGCCTGTGACATTCATGACTGAGCCATAATGTAATAAACCACTGGGCGATGTGGAGAAGGACCTCAGCGCCAGGTCTCAATGGCTGATTCAGAATGTCAAGAGCTACATTATTTTCTTAGAGCTTCAAGTAAGAATTTGCTTCCTAAATTGAGTCCACTCTCCAATATCAAGCTCCCACCGATTTTGGACCACAAGAGGGCCTACACCTATTCAATTCCCTATAAAATAATAATGGTTATTCCATTTATCCAGGGCTGACTTCACTCTCCATTGGAGAGTTTGCTCCTCTTTTTCAGATGGACGAGAACCTGAGGAGAGAATCAGCCCATCACACCTCACCAGGGCCCCATTTGAAACCCTAGAGTAATTGGGGAAATGAGCAAGAGTTCTGCTTTCTTGCTGAACCTGGTACCAGCACAAGGGTGAAGGAGATAGACACAGAGAACACTCAACTCCTACCAAACCAGAGATCCAGAGACACAGAGGCTCCCGAGACCTCATCACTAAAGTAGTAAAACAAACCCAACATGACTCAGGGAAATTCATGGAAGAGGGGCGGAAAGATTGTTAGAGCCACACGTTGGGTCATATGCACAGAGACATTGCCTCTTATCTATAACCGATGGCTAACCCCACAGTGCATGACCCACATTCCCCAATGAAGAGGGTCCCTGCAGAGGGGGCAAGGACAGGGAGGAGACTAACAATGTTACCAAAATGGCTGTTTACACATTGAGTATGTACTCAGTTTGCACACTGAGTACATAACTAATAAAGATACATATATATATATTTTTTATCATATATATATATATATGATATATATTTTTTATCATATATATATATATATATGATAAAAAATAATTTGCTTCCTCGCCTTGTCTAGTTTCTTACAGCCATCTACATTTCTTACTGGGGGGTCTCTCTTCTTCTTGGAGGATTCAGTCTATCACAGTAGGGACAGGGAGATCAGAGTGGAACATATCCATTCATTTCATGGCTAGCTAGGAAAGGAGAGAGAGAGAGAGAGAGATCTTCCTTAAGGACACAGAAGATCATATACATAGCCAAGAAGAAAGAGAAAATGAGGCTATGAGCAAAAATTTAGGTCATAATCAACAATGTTAATTTATGTTCCCTTCTCCCTATATTAAAATCAAGGAAACAAGTTTTCTTATTTCTTCGCTATGTGTGTTTTTTTGTAGGACAGATGATGTCAGCCATATTCCTGATGTAATTACTCTGTCTGCATCACTTAACAGAGTGTCTGGCATGAGTGAGTAAACACTCACCAGTCTACATGGACTGAATTTAAGTATTGACCTACAGATACCTGGAAACTTTTTGAACAATATAAACTACCTCTTAGCACGGCCACCTTAGTGCAAAGGCAGACATCATCATAGTAATACTTTTCATATGACATAGATGTCTCACATCTATAGAGTAATCTCTTTTTTTAACTATAGTCTCCTTAAGAAACTGGGGGAGAAAACCAAGAATGAGTAGCCTTTTACTTTTATATTTCTCTGATACGGCATTGATATTTAACATCTCAGCTACCTGGAAAGTGAACATCTAGCTTGCCACTGAAGTAAAGAAGTCCATGGTTGTGATGTGCCTACAATTGGTTCTGTTGCAGGTTGAAGTTGGTTAATGCACTCTAAGCAATCGTTTGACTTTCTGGTGGCTTACATCATAACCCAGCTGTATTATTTTGAGCCACAGTTAAAAACAAAGGTGAGAACTTAGAACACATAATCTGGGAAGGCTCTTGTCATTTGAAGACCAAAGGCCAGGACTCAAGAGTGACATGATTAGGAAAGTCATTTAAACAAACAAAAAATAAATTCCACATATAACAAGAAAAATGGGGAAAGAACAGAGTAACTATCCACTCATTTCAAATTGCTCATGCATGCAAGAGAGGTCAGGAGAAAAAGGGGTGGTGGAGATGCTAAAAGTATGTTTCTGCTAATGTAAATAGTGTTTATGACCCTATTCATAAGACATTAAAGACAGTTATTAGCACTGGGCACCAAATCAGGTTCTAGCCAGAGCCTGGCAGCAGAATAATTCTAACACTTAATAAAACACACAGTGAGAACAGGATATGGATTTATGCCTCCTGAAAATTGCTGTATTCACAAGTGACCATGTCAACACAGCAGTTTTTGGCCACTTCTAAGGACAGAAAAACACCTTGAGACAAGTTTAAAACAGGAAGAAGATGCAAAGACCAATATACCACCTTCCACATAACTAACAGAAATGAATTGCTTTCTTGGGAAAGTGAGAGGACTTTGGGGAGGTGGATGATAGACATTCTAAGAATGCCATTCTGTAATGATAAAACGGAGTTTTTAAAAAGGGAAAAATATAGTTTTAAGTTGTCACATCACATGTATAAATTAAACAGACCTAAAATAACAATATAGATTAGAAAAAAATTCACAAGATTTCCAGGGCCTCAGCCACTGAAATTGAACTCCAGATGCTTGCACCACCTAGTGAGCATGTGTGACCCTGCACTTGCCTCACATTTGTGCGTCTGTGTCGCGTGGGATATAGAGAGACAGACATGAGTCCTTAGGCTTTGTAGGCAAGTGTGCTAACTGCTAAGCCATGTCTCCAGCCCTTTCTTGTCTCTTATAGAGTTCTTAAAGGTGACAGAGGAGTCAGTAGCCATAAATTTTCACCTTTGCTTGGATAAATGAAGAGGATATGCTCCTCAAGAAAAAAAAATTTATGTATGTATGTATGTATGTATATATATATATATATATATTCCCTTTATATATATATTCCCTTTGATTAATGCTGTTCTCACTTTTGATTAGACAACAAACTTTTTGCATATAGCAATGAGTACCAATGATATCCAAGACCCATCAGAATTACAAGACAAAAAAAAAAGCTGGCTAGCTATCTTGAGGCAGGTCAGCTCCATCACACATATAGGGCCCAGGAAACATTACAGAGAGAGTGGTAGATTAAATACAAATGCTGCTCTCACTGCTGGTCAGAGAACCTTCTCCAGAAAAATGGTAGTAGACACTGAGGAAATGAAAAAGTCACCGCAGTATAAAATGAGAGGCTGCCAAGAGCTCAACACCCGAGTAGGCTTCTATCACACCCTCCAAGACCCAGGGAACATTGTGGAAGAGGAGGCACAAAAAATGTAAGAGCCACAGGAGGAGAAGACACGGTACTGGGAGGCACAGTTGTCCTCACAGGAACTGACTGGTTCATCCATGACCTCACAGAGAATACTGATAACACACTGAAGGGGTCCTTGGGGGAATGGAGAGATAGAGAGAGGGGACAAAAGAGGGTTAATGGAAATATGAGCAATTTGTCGTATGTTCATATATTAAAGTTTCAATATTTTTTAAATTACACATCATAACTGATAATAACAATCAGGGAGCAATGTAATTCAGTGAATAAATGAGTCTCCAATGAACTCCTATAGGGCAAGAACAGTGAAATGTCAGTGGAATTTGATTAAGGCCTGTGGCGAGAGAAAGTGTTACTGAAACAAGAGCTCATGGAGTAATAGGCACTGCTGAGGTTGCAGCTCTATGGCAGAGGGCTTGCTTAGCGTGCTGCAAACCTCGGGGTCCATCCCCAGCTCTCCAAAAATAATGGACAATAGCTAAATCTTATTAATTACTTATTAGATGCCAGGCGCTTTTCTAAGCATACTGGCATCTACTCACATCCTGATGTTTATTCCTGTTCTGCATATGAGGAAATTGGGATGTCCTGAGGTTTAGTACTGAGCAGCAGAGTCTCTCTTGTGATGACTCAAAAGTTCATCCATGTGGGAGCCAGTTCTGTATTTGTCTTTGCTTGGACAAGTCTCACAGCCATGATATTACCACTGTGTGCAAATTATATGCCTGAAAACATGAAAGTCAACATTGCTTTTCAAAGGCAACTGCCTCTAGAGTTGTAATCTGTAATCTGAACTACATTATGGTTTGGAATAGGAGAAAACAAAAATTGGAAGGGTAAAGGAGGAAAGAGAAAGTCTTATGAAAAGCATGCTTCTAAAAAATAAATAAATGGGCTGGAGAGATGGCTTAGTGGTTAAGTGCTTGCCTGTGAAGCCTAAGGACCCCCGATCAAGGCTCGATTTCCCAGCAATCATGTTAGCCAGATGCACAAGGGGGGTGTACACGTCTGGAGTTCGTTTGCAGTGGCTGGAGGCCCTAGCGTGCCCATTCTCTCTACATACATAACTGCCTCTTTCTCTCTCTGTCACTTTCAAATAAATAAATAAAAATAAGCAAAAAAAATTTTTTTAAATAAATAAAATAACCAAAACCCCTAGAGTTCATCAGTCTTCTTTTTTACTTCTACAGCCATCACTTGTAATTTTATTTTAAAGATTTTAAAAAATATTTTTATTTATTTATTTGAAAGAGAATGAGGCGGGGAGAGAGAACGTGAGATGGTAGACACTCTGGCCTCTGCAAACGAACTCGACACATGTGCCCCCTTGTGCATCCAGCTTACATGGTCCTGGGGAATTGAACCAGCGTCCTTTGGCTTTGCAGGCAAGTGCCATATCTACTAAGCCATCTTTCCAGCCTGAAAGATTTATTTTTTGAGGCAGAATCTCATTGACCTGTAATTCACTCTGGTCTTGTTGTTTTGTTTTGTTTCACTGTTTTTCGAGGTAGGGTCTCATTCTAGCTCAGGCTGACCTGGAATTCCAGACCATCTCGAACTCCTAGCCCTGGTCCTCCTCCTCCTTTAGCCTCTCAAGTGCTAAGGCTGTAGGTGTGAGCCACCGCAGCCTGGCTCATTATAACTTTTAACTCATTTCTTTCTACTCCCAAATAATACAAAATTATCTATTACCTTTACTACTAATCCCAGTTTTTGAAACTCTTCCTTAATTAGTAGTAAGCACACAAGTAGGTTAACTGTCTTCTGTCCCTCCCCTTTCATTTAAGATTAAAAAAAAAAAAAAAAAAAAAACAAAACAAAACAAAAAAAAAAAACCTAGGGCTGGAAAGATGGCCTTAGCGGTTAAGGCATTTGCCTGCAAAACCAAAGGACCCAGGTTCAACTCCCCAGGACCCATGTGAGCAAGATGCACAAGGGGGCACATACATCTGTATTTCGTTTACAGTGGCTGGAGACCCTGGCATGCCTCTCTCTCTCCTTCTCTCTCCCTCCCTCTCTCTCTCTCTCTACCTGCCTATTTCTATATCTCTGTCTCCCTGAAATAAATAAATAAAATATTTAGAAAAAGAAAGCCCTAGGCACTCAAGGGAAAATCAATACATTTCAGAGTTTCTCTGAATCTAGAAAATGATTTATGCACTTACATAGAAAAAGGGTCTTCAAGCTTTTCATAAAGGATGGCATTGAAGGACTAAAAGTTGACAGGTAAACCTGGCAAGAACGGGACAGGAGCTGTAAGGCTGGCAGGCTGAGTTTGGTTTTTGGTTTTCGGCTTTATGCTTTGCAGCTGCTCTCGCTGTTGTTTGGAGCTGTCCGCAGAACAAGAATTGAGGTCAACAGCAGAGCACAGGCATGAAGGAAGGTTCCAGGACTCAAAAACAGCGTAAGATAAAGGAGAAGAAAGCTTTGTGTCTCTCCTTCTCTCCACATCCTGGCATCTGCCATCCCGGCCTAGACAACGCTCATGGTGAACAGAATGATTTCTGAGGAGAAAGAAGACTCTAGTGAATGCCACGTTCAATGTGCCAGCAAAGGCAGAGATGGAAAAGAGAGGGAGGATGTCAGCCTGAGCAACAAGACAGATTGAAGCTGCAGAAAATTATATACATTCACATGTATATACAAGTATGAGAAAATTACCTGCCATGGAGGTCAGTCAGCAGACTGGAGAGCTTGAAGATAAACAAATATTAAAATTTTTTGAAATAATAAGTTAATTGGTTTTGGTTAAACCTGATACATTAAACATCTGGTTTTAGATTTTTTTTTCCATTTGTAAAAATAATTCTCTATAGATAGTAAGATTATTTCATTTCAAAAGGTGCATAAACCCATGTAATCATGAATATAGGAAAGGAGAAGATAGTAAATAATCTAGACGAAATTTGAGCCTAGCCTGTAGTCTCATCTACTTAGAAGGCAGATTGCTTGAGCCTAGGCATTCAAGACAAGCCTGAACAACATAGCACAAACTTATCTCAAAAAATTTGGTGGGGGTGGGGGGGAAGGTATAAAACAGATAAGAACTTGAAACGGAAAACATCTTGGAAAAAGCAGAATACTGGGGCTGAGAAAATAACTCAGTTATACAGCATTTGCCTTGCAAGCATGAGGACGACCTGAACCAGATCCCTGAGCCCACGTTTAAAACAACAAACAAACAGGCTTAATGGTATGTGCTTGTAACTCCAGTACTGGAGAAGTGGAAACAAGTATGTTCCTGAGATTTACCAGTCAACCAGCCTACCCTCTGCTTTGAAAGTTCCAGGCCAGTGAGAAGACATGTCTCGAGAAAAGGTGGAAGGAGCCTAAGGTACAATAGCCAAGGTCCTCTGTCCTCCATGTGAACATGCACAAACACTTTCTCTCTCTCTCTCTCTCTCTCTCTCTCTCTCTCTCTCTGACAGATCCAAGCCATATTTGTAGGACAACAGAAATGAGATGAACTGGAAGCTTCCTTCAAGCTACCTAGCTGTTGATGCTAGAAAACCAAGGCAGCCTGTTGGGGTAAAAAGTCATCAATTGTCTTAACCAGCAGTGGACACTACAAGATTTATTGCTGGCCAGCCAGGCCAAATGTGCTAACTGGTTCAGTGGTAGGATGTCTGTTATGGGAGAGAACAAGTGCTCTAATTGAATTTGACACCTACTACATGGGAGGAAATCCATTCCTGAGACTCAAAACCCTATAGTTAGGGAAGTTTGGAAAGTCCTAGAGAGAAAACTACCACTAGATTTCTGTTGTCTGAACTAAATGGGTATATTATACCCATCAATGTGCCCTTGGACTATTTATGTTCATACCCATGAATTCATGCTATTCTCACTTTTGGTAAGAGAAGCTTCTCTCTTCAGATGGTAATGATAGCTAGGGAAACTCAAAGCTTGTCAAAGTACCCAGAAAAGATGACAGTAGAATGTTTATCACTAAGTAAAACATCTTTACCATAACAACCAAGGTGGAATTTGGGCTGGAGAGATGGCTTAGCAGTCAAGGTGCTTACCTGCAAAGCCTAAGGAATCATGTTCGACTCTCCAGGTCCCACAAAACCCAGATGCATAAAATGACATGAGTGCAAGGTTGCAAATGTGCACAAGGGGGCCCATGTGTTAGAGTTCAATTGCAATGGCTGGAGGCCCTGGTGTGTCAATTCTCTCTATCATCTATCTATCTATCTATCTATCTATCTATCTATCTATCTATCTATCTATCTACCTACCTCTATCTCTATCTATATCTCTATCTCTATCTCTATCTCTATCTCTCCCTCTCTCACATAAAAAACAAGGCCAGTCTATTGGGCTTGCCTCAAAAAATATTTTTAAAAACAAATGAAGTATTTTTAAGATCTAAAGCTTTACAATACTGTCTTCCAGATACAAAGTGGTCATAGTGTACAAGACCTTACAGAGACTAAGGATATCTATATGAGACCTTCATAATAGGAGGGGAAAATGACATAAAATTAGAAGAGGGAGGATTTCTGGTCAGGATGGTAACCACCTAACTGCGCCACACCTCCTTGGGAAAGAAAGGCAAGGCATTAAGGGTTCACTGGGTCTTTTAGGGGAGGGCAGTCTCTAATAGATCATCAGTGGGAGGGCACAGAGGGGGAAAAATTGGAATTGCTGATTCCTTCACTCACTCGCGGGTAGCTCACCAGTCCTCCAACGCCCTCCCACCCCAAGCAACTGCCATAGCCATGGTCCCAGCCTCAGGATACTCCGGCACTTACTGTAGGAAAGGGGACCCAGGCCAGCATAGCTCCACTTGCCTCTCTGTGCAAGGATGATCACCCTGCTACCCCCACCCATGTGTGACGTCAAGCAGGCTGTGCCTGCTGGCCCACCCCAGCTCAGGCTCAACCTGTCCATTTTCAGGCCATTCGGGCACTGTCCATCCACCCATGCAAGCTCAGCCTGCTCTGCCCATTTGCCCACTTGCTGCTCTGGCCACCTGCCTGCCCATGCACAAGCTCAGGACCATTCCACCTGACCACATGAACTCCAGATCACTCTGCCCATCCTCCTGCGCAGCACAGGCCCAATACCCCATCTGCCACACCAGCCACCTGCCCATCTGCCCACCTCCCACGTGCTGCCACACAAGAGTTGCTCAGGCTGCTTCAGTGGCCTGCTGCATGCTCAGGCTGATCCACCGACCCATATGTTAGCTCAAGACCACTCTGCCCCTCTGCTTGCCCACCTGCTAGCTCAGGCCAGCTCCTCCAAGAGGCATCACCTCCCCACCATACAGACAACAGTCCTACTCTCCCTGCCCTTACACTGTGATGGGCAGACCACAGCGCAAAAGAAATAACATCAAAAATCAAATGCAAGTAAGTCTAGTAAGACCACCCAGTCCTACAATGAATGTCTCTAATCAAAACACAGAAGAAACATTGGGACCACAACACCAAAATGAAACTATGAGCAATGCAACCCTGATCAAGCTCCTGGTAGAACTTGCAGAAAAGCAACAAAGGACAGATAATCATGTGGATGCTGCCATCACTAGACTAGACCTAATAGATAAGAAAATGGAAGGAGTTCAAAGACAGTTAAGAGATATAAAGGAGAGTAAAAACAGAGGACCTCAAAAATCAGCTGGTGATGCTAAATGAAGACATAGAGAAATGCAAGGATGAATTCCAAGAAGCATCAAGAATATGAGAAAATGATGCGAAAAGGGAGCTTGACAGAGGTATGGAAACTATACATAGAAAAGTAGTAGAAAATGCAAACCCAATTGAACAAACTCAACACTCTTTAGAAGCTCTCAAGAATAGAGTCAGCCATGTGGAGGATAGAAACTCTGATCTGGAAGACAAGACAGAAGAAAGTTTGAGAATTCAAAAGTTTCAATAAGTTCAAAAATTTCTGTGAACAGAACATGAGGGAACTGTGGGATACCCTTAAACATCCTAACATCCAGATCACGGGGATACCAGAAGAGGAAGAAATTCAGACCAATGGCATGGAGAACTTATTTAAGAAAATAACTGAAGAAAACTTTCCCACTCTCTCAAAAGAAAGGCCCATCAAGATGCAAGAAGCTAATAGAGCCCCAAACAGATTGGACCAAAGGAGAAACTCTCCAAAACAGATTGTCATTAAGACTCTAAACATTGACACCAAAGAGAAAATCCTAAAAGCAGCTAGGGAAAACAGCATATCACTTTTAAAGGTAACCAGATCAGAATTACCTCAGACTTCTCAATGGAAACCTTGAAACCCAGAAGGGCCTGGAATGGAACATGGCAAAGTCTAAGAACCTATGGCTTCCAACCCAAAATACTTTACCCAGCAAAAGTATCCCTCAAAATAGATGGTGAAAGAAAAACTTTCCATGACAAAACTCAGCTTTACAATTATCTGAACACAAAACCCAACCTTCAGAGAGTATTTCAGGAGATTCTCCACACAGAAGAATCAGATAATCAACCTCAAATTCCTACAAGAAACAGATCATAATGACCAAATTCAGAGAAGGCACAAAAAACTTCAAAGTCCATGAAAACACCAAACCACATATACCAACATGATATGGCAGGGATCAAATCAAACCTCACAGTCATTACTTTAAATAGTAGTGGCCATAATTCACCCATCAAGAGACACAAGCTAATAGGATGGATCAGAAAATTAGACACCTCAATCTGTTGTCTTCAAGAAACCCACCTCATCACTAAAGACAGATACCTCCTCAGGGTGAAAGGGTGGCAAACAGGAATAAGAAACAAACAGGTGTAGCTATATTAATATTGGATAAAATATACTTCAAACCAAAAATAATCAAAAAAGACAGAGAAGGCCACTTCCTACATATCAAGGGAACAATCCCTCAAAAGGATATTACAAGCATAAATCTGTATATAACAAACACAGGGGCACCAAAGTTCATAAAGCAAAACCTACTTGACAGTAAAACAGAAATAACCTCCAACACCATCACAGTTGAGGACTTCAATACATCATTATCAGGAATAGACAGATCATCCAAACAGAAACTCAATAGGGAAGTAAGAGAGCTCAACAAAACCATAGAGCACTTAGACCTAACAGACATCTACAGAACTTTCCATCCCAAATCCACAGACTACACATTCTTCTCAGAAGCCCATGAAACATTCTCTAAAATAGATCATATACTGGGTTACAAAACCTACCTCCATATATTTAGGAAGATTGACATAATTCCTTGCATGATATCAGATCACAATGCTATATTGTTGGAAATTAACAAAAGACCCACCAAGAATTCCATTGGTGCCTGGAAACTGAACATCACACTTTTAAACAACAAATGGGTAGTGGACAAAATAAAAAATGAAATTGCGAAATTTCTAGAAATTAATGACAATGAGAACACATCATACCAAAACTTATGAGACATAATGAAGGTGGTCCTCAGGGGAAAATTCATAGCACTAAATGCCTTTATAACAAAGACAGAGAGATCCCAAATCAATAACCTAACCATCCACCTAAAGTCACTAGAAAAGCAAGAAAAATCCAACCCAAAAAGCTCCATATGGAAAGAAATAACTAAGATCAGAGCAGAAATTAATGAATTGGAAACTAAGAAAACAATTAAGAAAATTGACAAGGCAAAGAGATGGTTCTTTGAAAAAATAAACAAGATTGACAAACCCCTGGCCAATTTAATCAAGCAAAATAATAATAATAATAATAATAATAATAATAAGAGAGAGAGAGAGAGATGCTTCAAAATAGCAAAATTTGAAATGAAAAAGGAGAGAACACAACAGACATAAGTGAAATTGGGAGACTCATCAGGACTTATTTCAAAAATCTCTACTGTACAAAACTGGAAAATAGGGAGGAAATGGATGAATTCCTGGACACATACCATCTACATAAGCTAAACTCAGAGCAGATTAATCTCCTAAACAAACCAATCACACACATCAAGATTGAGAAGGCAATAAAAAAACAAAAAAAAAAACACAAAACTTCCCAGAAAGAATAGTCCAGGACCAGATGGCTTCTCACCTGAATTCTATCAAACATTTATGGAAGAACTCAAACCAATCTTTCTCAAACTGAGCCACACAATTGGAGAACAGGGAAAGCTCCCCAACTCCTTCTATGAAGCTAGTATCACCCTAATTCCAAAACCAGACAGAGATGCCAAAAGGAAAGAAAACTACTGGCCTATTTCCCTGGTGAACTTAGCCACAAAGATCCTGAAAAAAATCCTCACAAACCAAATCCAACAACACATCAAAAGCATTATCCACCTTGATCAAGTGGGATTCATCCCAGGAATGCAGGGGTGGTTCAACATATGTAAATCTGTCAATGTAATATACCATAGAAGCAAGGTTAAAAACAAAAACCACATGATCATTTTGATAGATCCAGGAAAGGCCTTAGACAAAATACAACATCACTTCATGATCAAAACATTGGAGAGAATTGGTATGGTCGGTTCATATCTTAACATAATAAAGGCTATATACAAAGCTCCTAAAGCCCAAGTAATACTTAATGGAGAGAGACTGGAGGAATTCTCATTGGGATCAGGAACAAGACAGGGGTGTCCACTCTCACCTCTGCTCTTTAATATAGTACTGGAAGTCGTTGCTCAAGCAATAAGACAGGAGAAAGAAATAAAAGGGATACAGTTTGGAAAGGAAGAAGTTAAGTTAGCTGTATTTGATGATGACATGATTCTAGATGTAAGAGACCCAAGAGGCTCCATCCCAAAACTCTTGAAGGTGATTAACTCCTTTAGCAAAGTAGCAGGATACAAAATCAATGCACAAAAATCAGTAGCCTTTCTATATGCAAATGACAAATATACAGAGAAAGAAATAAGGGATATGGTCCCATTTTCAATAGCAACAACAATAAAAAATACCTTGGAATAACATTAACCAAGGAAGTGAAAGATCTACACAATGAAAACATTAAAACACTCAAAAAAGAAATAGAGGAGCACCTGAGAAAATGGAAAGACCTCCCATGCTCCTGAATAGGCAGAATTAACATTGTGAAAATATCATTCCTACCAAAGGCAATATACAGATTTAATGCAATTCTAATTAAAACTCCACATCGTTCTTCACAGAGATAGAAAAAACATGATCTCAAAATTCATATGAAAAAGCAGAAGGCCTCAGATATCCAAGCATGTCCTCAGCAAAAGAAATACCTTTGGAGGCATCACCATACCTGATATAAAGCTATATTATGAACCCATAGTAATAAAAACAGCATGGTACTAGCATAAAAACAGGAGTACAGAATACAATGGAATACAATCGAGGACCTGGAATTTGAGTCAAGCAGCTACAGCTACTTGATATTTGGCAAAGGCCCTAACAATATAGGGTGGAAAAAAGACAGCATCTTCAAGAAATGGTGCTGGACAAACTGGATAACCATGTGCAGGAAATTGAAACTTGATCCACATATCTCACCATGCAAAACACTCAAGTGCAAATGAATCA